>NW_028297193.1:6409855-6576441 GCF_055798465.1 Pogonomyrmex barbatus
GCAGGCGGAATAGTGCCTTGACTTTGAGGATCCTATTACTTTTGTTTACTCGTTCGATTGCAGTTTCTGAGATGTGCGTGTTGGATCCGAAGGAATTGCGTTGTTAACGCGGGTCTTTGAAGCTTGCACGATTTTGTATAGTCATACGATATCATTATTTCTGTTGACGTGCTGTTTTCCAACGATCAGGAAAATGGCCTCTAGAAAGACAGTCATATTTCAATTGAATCGAAATCGTAGAAGTATTATGTGATAAGTAGAGAGTTCCAATAATTTCGAAGCAATTTCGGAATGAATCCAATGTGTAAGTGTATGTCCGCAAGGGGAACATATATGGTGTTACATCTTATATATGGTGTTACATCTTATATATGATTACATCTTATATATATGGTGTTACGCGCGGCGCGTAATCTGGTCTCTCGTCATTTCAATCGACAACCTTTCAAATTTCAATTTTATTTGACTCGACAACTTTCGACATCTAACACATTAATCATTAAGAGATTTTACCTTATCATGAGTATGAGTATACAAAATTATTACCTTGATAAGCATTGAGAAGCTACAATCCTTTCAACTGGATAATTAGGGTTATTCTACTTCTACCATTAAGGTTAGTCTGCTAGCCTTATAAAACTGTTAGGGAGAATTAAGAATTGAATTGGGATTAATCAGGTTTACTAAAGGAACTTTTCTCAATCTTGTCGACAAAAGATATTAATGTTACGTCACAGCGGCGAGTCGCGGAGCGGATTGCATTTGCACCGTACAAGGGAGGACTGTATTAATTAACGGCGACGAGTAATGGCAACCGAGCGGCAAGCTGTCATTCCCGTTCTGAGTCGAGAGAGAAAGAAATAGAGTACTAGGAGGTTCTGAACGTTGCGGTTTGGCGTTACGTCGTGGTTAACTGTCGACCGAATCTCAATTATTCACCGGGTGGCGTAATTGCGTAAAGAGAGTAGGAAACTCGTTTTCTACTCTCTTTACGCAATTACGCCAGTTCAGCCGACGCGAAAATATTACTCTGGGGGCGGGACGAGAGCGATCGATGTAAACACATGTCCTCGAATGTTTGCGAATGTTTGATCGATGTAAACACGTGTCCTCCGTTCGCGTCTAAACCAAAAATTTCGTGAAGGCCTCGGCGCACTGTGAGCAGTGTTCGATCTCGCGGATGATTGTCAAGGAAGTGTAGCAACACTCACAGTATTCAGTAGCCTCGATTTGACCTTGCAAATAATGCGACAGAGCCAAACGATAAATGATAGTTTATCGGGGATTAATTCCTTGCAGCGGAAATAGAGCGTATCGGCGCTATTATCGTTATTATTAGCACTTGTCCAGCTCATTTGCCGATACGCGAAATCAGTGATGCATTTAGCTGAACTGGCACGGTTGAAGAATACCGCGGCTGGAGACGTGCGCACCTTTGGCACATAGAGCTGACCCATGCACATTACGTTAAACTGCTCATCAGCCCGTCCGCATACCGTATTGCGTGGCTGAGACGAGCTTCGTGATTTCATCGAGAGTTGGGGCAAATATTATTTTAGAATATTTTGAACCAAGCGTTCAGTTTTCAGCTATTAAAATTGCACATTCTCCGAGTGAAATCGATGGAAACAGCAAAAACTATCCAAAAAAGGGGTCGATCGTAAAACTTTTCCGCAAGTGCGTCGCTTTCCCTTTTTTTTATATCGCCCGAACACGTTCGAACGCGTTTGGACGCGTCTGGATATTCCCGATTCTACGCGGCTTTAAGAAATTTCTAGATGTACGTGGCGTATGGATTACACGGCGTTTAGGTCTATCAATTAATTAATTCACTTACCTAGTCGAGGCGTTGCGCTGGCGATAGGTCTCCAGAGATATAAAGCGCCGGGGGGAAAGTTCTGTATTGCTGTGCTCGTGGCTCGGTAGGGATGGTAGCTTGGCACTCCACAGTTTGTCATGCACCAGGAGCTCGTACTCGGGATCGTATTCGAGGGCTTCACCGAGTATTTCGTTGTGGTCATATATCACGGCCATGTGCAAGCCATAGTATAATTGCCGATGCTGGTATGGCCCGCGCGATTCTTTCTAGATTTTGGCATCGACTTTCGGTAATTACGACAATCAGAATGGTCATTTAGGAGAGGTTTACGCTCTTCTGCGAGCCACTCAGTTGGTTCGACATCACTTGGGAACGCGAAACGCGAGCGAGAAGTCATGTGTCTCCTTCGTAAGTGCGGACTCTAGTAGTGTCGTAATTAATATTGTTAGTTAATAATAATAATAATAATAATAATAATAATAATAATAATAATAGCGTTTGAAATTGATAATATAGTATTTTAATCATAATTAATGTAATATTGCTAATAATATAATAAAAGTGTGTAATAATGTTACTACTAGTGGTAAAAAAAAAGTAATGGTGAGGCACGTCGCGTTCGACGCTGTACGGCAGAAGAACCAATGATCGCGGTTCGGAGGCCATCATGGTGGCATTCGGGGTTAAAGCGTTATAAAGGCGAAAAAAAATTTATAATGGCTTTCCAGACGTAACATTAAATTAGTGAATTGTCATCAATGGAATATATTGACGATAGAGATCTTGTCTGATTATAAGTTAATGCAAATGGCGATTATGAGGATATGAAATTAATAAGAAAATGTTTCTGTGATTGATTGCAAATGATGACCTTAAACATCGATAGTTAAAACGATCTTTAAATTAAAGATGTCTGTGAAAAATTCCTTTATCATAATTGTTTTGTATTATATTTCTTTAATTGATCGATGAAAAAGGTTAAGACATATAATATTCATAGAATGAAGAAATAAGAATAACAAATCCTTGGAATATACTTTATCGTCTTGATTCCGTGAATGAATTTTATGATTTACTATTGTTTACGTCTCATCTCGATATTTACTTACACCGTACAGAGTATTTCCTTTTTTTTTTAATTTAGAAAGGAAGCGACTTGTTATCACTGTCTTCGCTTAAGGCGGATAGGGTGAATCTCTCGTGGCGTCTGATAAGGATTCACTACTGAGAGAACGCGGGTTCTCCTACCGCGGAGCACTAGCAGATAGCAAAAAAATAGACAAGAGATAGTATAAATACGGGAACTGCAATCGCGTTGCTAAGTGCGCAAGTGCACCGAGCCACTAACTCACTAGAAAATAATAAAAGAAAGCTTGCGATTCTGTCAACGCTTAAGGATACAGGGTGAACTTCCCCCACGCACGGAGGTCACTACCAGAGAAATGCTCCCTTCTCTGACGCAGAACACTAGTAATAGAAGAAAAAAAACATAAAGAAAGAGAGAAAAATAGAGATGGAGAGGGAACACATACATTGTTTACTGCGTCTAAAATCACTATTTTTTATCAATTATTATTATTTTATAACTCCGCGACATGATAATGACAGTTAAAGATTAAGTTATTGTGAGATTATGTTGCTTAGAAGTTAAAATGTTGTTCGCTTACAATCATTAAAGGTTAGTAATTATTGATTTAATAAACACGTTATCGATGTAATTCGTTCAATTGTGCATATAATTCAATAAAATATTTGTATACATACAGAATATGCATAATCATGCGGGAAAATAACTTATGAATCCGTTTTGTTGCGTCCTGTACCATAATCTCAGTATACCACGCAATTATATCAATTATTATATGCAACGAGAGAGTTATAGAGTGGTTATAATTAATTAAAACTTACAGATAATTGAGTGAATCGCTCGTGCACGTCCGTTCACGACGGCTGCTCATGCTTTATTGAAGTGATAGACTGACAAAAAATTCATTGGCGGAGAATATCTCAAAGGACCAATCAACTTGCGCGTAAGACTAGTAAGACTTTTTTTCAACCAATCGGGTTTAAATCGCGCATTGAATTTACACAACTGCCTTGCTATGAGAAATATTGATTAATTTGAGATATTATAATTTAGATCAGGAATCAATACTTAAGATTGAGCAATCATAAGATTCTGTCATAAATCATTGATGCAGATAGACTTAGGTCTCGTTCGCAATTCTATCATAAAGTGTTCATGAAATCTCATAATAAAATATCGATCATTAAATCATAAAATGTTAATCAAAAAGAAAATCGGAAAAGTATTCTGAATAATACTAAATATAAATAGTAATATATTTCTATGTGTCAAGCCGAATCATGAAAATATTCTAAGTATGGAGACAAAAATCTTTTAGAGATTAAGTTCAAGTGTATAAGGTCTTACCGGAGACTAAGTTCAAACTTACAAAAAATTCTGGAGACTACTGTAGAGATGCTTATTGTTCACTTATTACTTTTCGACTGCTCTAACATTACACATAGACTCAGCAATATGTAAATTGTAAGGTATTTCAAGTTTTCAATTATTTGTAATAAAATATTGATCATAAAATCATGTTAAGTATTTATCAAAGTAGCGACAGTATTATAAAATATTCTATGTATGGAGAAGTAAAAATATTTCAGAGACTAAGTTCAAGAACGTACAATTGTATTGAAGACTAAGTTCTTTTATCAAATATGTATCGGAGAGTAAGTTCTATTTATCAAATATATATCGGAGACTAAATTCTATTTACCTAAGTTCTTTTCGGAGACTAAGTTCTTTTCTTTAGGAGACTTTCACTTGAGATCTTTACTATTCATTATTCATTTTATTCGATTGCTCTGGTTAGCGCTCTCGGACATTCCTTATATACCTCGAAAATCGGATATCAACATCGAATGTTCTAGAATTCGTCAATTAAATTGATTTACGATGACAGCTAACATAATTTTGAATTTATTTTCTAGGAATTGTTTAATTTATGATGACAGCTAACATGCTCGCGAATTTATTTTCTAAGAATCGTTTGATTTATGGTGACAGCTAACATGACGTTTTTACATTCCTAATAAAATATTCTTTCGTTATTATTAACACTTCTACGACGATTCCTCCTCGCGTGACTCCCACCTCTCGTCTCTTATACGTTCCCGATAATTATAACGTCACCCTCGGTATCGCAAATTGAAGACTTCCGGCGCGTCGCCTATCGTCTCCGCGATATGCAAACGAACGAGGAAAGGAAACTCCGTCTCTCGCGGATAGTCTTAATCTCATATTCATATACACAAGCCATAGTTATATTATAGTATAATATACTGCACATAATTATATGCACACACATTTAGTTGCGCTAATTGATGCCAACGCGCTCTCTTCTTTTTCTCTCTTCCTCGTACGCAGCTGACGAAACGGTACTACTTTTCCTCCAATATTTGCGATAAGCGCAAAAAAAAACATTTCGTCGTCATCCTTGTTAAATACGTCGTAATAGCCGCTTTCATGAAAGTTCACCATATATTCCTGTCGTCTGTTAATCTCGATCGGTTTCTTCTTTTCGTAGAGTACTTCCAGTAAAAGATTATGCCATCCCTCGATAGTGATGACATACACACGCCTCTATTATCTTTTTAGGTGAAATTTCACGCTGAGGCGGAAATCGACAATCGCGCCTCTTTAACTGATTAGAAATCGGAGTGTATTGTCCTCTCACGACGTACTCAGTCACATTGACCGATGGATACGCCGTCACGTTTCGCAATGGAGAAGATGTTAGGTCATCCAACGAATGGCACCAATACATCTCATCGTCATCGATCATTCGTGTCTCGCACAGCTGACACCGATTCGCTACTTTGACGGTTCTCGCCATCGTAAACACGACGACAAGTATCGCTCAAAAGAATCACCTCGACGCGTCAAACCGCAACGTTCTACAAAACAGGACGAGCGGCACACGCGCGGCATTCTATTATACATAATCAGAACGCGCGCCTTCCTATCGCCCGCGAAAACAGGACGCGCTAGACCCCGCGGAAAACGCCTAGACAGAACGCGCCTAACCACAGCTCAAGTATCAAGATGATCGTGATGAGCGGGAAGCACTACTCGGGTCGAGGCGTGAGCGTCTGCTTTCTGGCGCTGCGCAGTGGAAGGAGGCGCGAAATTACAATCATATAATATCAATGTAACAGTTGTTATATAACAACGTGACATTGTAATTATATTGCTATTCGTTTATTATAACATGTAAATAATAGAATAATATAATAGTTACATAATCCAGTTATACTGTATGTATAATACTAGGTTATATAACTATAATGTAATTAGAGTGTAACAGCTGTTATATAACATGTTACTTTTATGTTATATAACATTTATATTTGGTGTTTGCTGGGCACATACTATAATTATTCTTATCCTACATTGGATTATTTTATACATTTAAATTTATACTTTGATATCTGTGTGTGGGTGTTTCGGAGAGGGGATCGAATTTCTGGAGGCGCTCTATAGGAGGAGGAAAGGAATTCGGAGTTCGCAGAACTCATCCAGGGATTTTTCAATGAGGAAATTTGGATGTTGGAAATCTGAGTCATGGCGTTCCGGAAAGAGTGCGCTGGGGGTGACCCAGCCTTAGATGATCTGATCGAGGAGGACGGAGAAGAAATACTAGGTGAATAAAGCTTCGTGCCGAAGCAACTCGTGGTTTCGTCCGTTCATGTAGAAACCTCCTTGCCGAGGAGTTGTTGGCTAGTCGACGAGTTCGCTTATTACGACGATAACGGAGCCTCTGCAGGGCTCGCCTCCGTTTCTGAGCGTCGGAAAGAGAGGATGATGTAAATTTCATTGGAAGAAATGGATAAGTGAGAGAAATCCTGGAATAAGAACGCTTATTGGCTCTTGCGATACGCTTTTCAGAATTGATGGATTTTCAATTTCTAGTAAGTTGATTTCTTTAATAGACGTATCTCGTTGTTGGTTCTTGTTTATCAAAGCTTCATCTTGTTGATTGTCTGGTTAATGTTTTATAATCGCTGGCGAATGAAATAAATTCTATTTGTTCAAAAATCGTTTTGTTGAAATGTACTTGGTTGGTATCGAAATTGATATCGAGAGCAACGAACTCTTCTGCTTCTTCTATAGTAAGGAGAGACGGCTCAAATGCAGATGTATGAAAAATGACATAATCCTGCAAACAGTCTGCAGGAATCTCTTTTGGAACTGTTTCGACCAAATGATTTATTTCTTCGAGCGCGCTTTTATCCGTATGCACGTTGGGAAAATTCGTTTAAATTCCGTACGGCTTCTGACTGCCAGGCTCCTTAAGTTTTTGGAAGTTCTATCGCGTTCGCGGGCTCATGGTATTTAAATCAATAAATTAGGAACCAAATAATTCATATTTCATAAAAAGGAGTAAATCACCTTGAGTGCTGGTCAAGCCTAAAATCAGCTATCAGCTATCTCTATCTTAATTATGCCTGTATCAGTCAGTTAATACTGCCTGCTAAGCTTGTAAAGTTTTAATTGCGAAGAAATAATCAATTAAATTGAAAGAAAATTAAAACCCATTTCCCATTGAAAGAAAAGAACTTTCTTTCGTATATATCGTTCTTCTTTAAACTAAATTTAATTTTACTAAATCTTTTTATGAAATAGAATAAATATTTTAATGAAATTCTTTTAAGGATCAAAATGTCGAAAATCAGATTTACTCTGCCTAATGACTTATTTAATAATTTGCAAAGACATTTTCGTAAAAATTTATCTGCTATTAATTTTTTAATATCAAAATTATTGCCAAAAATTTATCTTTAACCGTTATAATCGAAAGTAACTTCCTTCAGATATCTAGTTTGAGGAAGGTTATCCACAATTTCAATAGCGCTTAACGTTAGTCATCTGGAAGAATCGTTTCCAAATTCTAACAGAGATGGACCGATGCCCAATTTTACGTATATCACGAAGAAATTGACAAATAGTTCCATAAGAAGTTGACAAGTTGTTCACAGTATTCACGATTGGACAAGAAATTGGCATGCGGTTAGTATTTTACATTGATCGTTTTCTATTGTCATCGCCTTTCATTTGTTTAATACATGATTTATTAATCAAATTTTGTAAGAACAGAGCGTGCCAAGGTGTAAGGTTTCTATTTCTAAAGATAAGCAGAGTACTTATCACGTTAAGGTGCATTCTCAACGCTCACACCGTATGGAAATTTATTTAATTTTTGTTTTTTGTGAAAGGAAGCGACTTGCGATTTCGTCAACGCTTAAGGCGGATGAGGTAAATCTTTCGTAGCGTGTAATGAAGATTTACGACAAGGAGAACGCCGGTTCTCTCCTTGCACAGAGCACTAGTCATATAGTAGAAGAATAGTTAAGCAGGGTATGAGGGCTCCAAAATGGTACCAAATCGATGAAGGTGAAGGAAGCGACACAGCAGCAAGGCGAGGAACGCGATGTCGCGAGAGAGGATGCGACAGTGGATCGCACCATAAAGTCTGTCGGGAGAGCTTCAGGATACAACAAGCGGCACGAGACAAAAAACTTGTGAATCTTGAGGCGAGAATTGGATAACAATCTATGATTTTCGGGTTAAGTGCGCCGATAGCTCAGAATAGTGGAATGACCGACAAACATGAATTTATATCTTATCTTTTCTTTACTTCCGATTTCAAGGGTCGCCACAAATAACCTCTTCTTATATACATAATACATATTTTAATACATAACATAAATATAATTATAAGTAATTTTACATAATATATAATTCATAAATAAAAGATATAAATAATATAAATAAATAATAATATAAATAAATAATAATATAAATAAAAGATAATATAAATAAAAGATATAAATAATATAAATAAATAATAATAATATAAATAAATAAAAGATTATATTAACTTATAATAAATTAAGTAAATCTTTTGTAAGGCGCCTTTTCTTTAAAATTTTTAAATTCTTCTACTTCAAAAATTTTATAAATAAATTCTAAGTTTATTGTTTCTTTTTCCCAATATTTTTTTAAATGTATTATTTAAAAATAAATCCGTTTCTTCATTAAAATTGAATATTGGATGTGCTGCCGTATACCGCAATGTTCGAAAATGTTGTAAAACTTTATTATAATTCTTTATATCTATGCCTTTTTCTTTCATGTTGTCATAAAATTTATTCACACGTTCTTTAGCCTCTACATCTTTAGCATAAAGTATTAAATTAAAGTATTAAATTATCAATCTGTATTTGTTTAACTTGGTAATTATTAAAATCTGGTTCATGCAATATTGTAATTGCAATATATTCGTGTTGCAAAGTGCGCAAGTGCACTAACGTGCCACTAGCCCACCGCACGAAGAAATAATAAAAGAAAGTGACTTGCGATCCCATCAACGCTTAAGGCGGACAGGGTGAACTTCCTTCATGCACGGGGTCACTACCAGAGAATGCTCTCTTCTCTGACGCAGAGTACTAGTATTAGTAGAAAAAAAGATAGAGAAAGAGAGAGAAGCTTATGTAATTAAGGATATAAAGGAATATAGGGAACGCGCACTTACTATTCATTACTAGTACAATGTCTTTCTGTATTCATTAGTTCTCGCGGTGCGATGACAACAGTTTGCAAGTTGTATTAGTTTTGAGATTTAAGATCCTCCGTAAGGGTAATATTGTTGATCAAAATACGCTACTCAATGAATAGTTTTAAAATCCTTTATTATACATGCAAAATATCATAAATATATATAAAATAAAATCTTAATTTTTGGTGCAATATTTGTATCATAAATATTTTGAGACATGCAAACACATTGAATGTATTCTATTTCACCACGTAATTGGATGCACTACAATGCGTACACACATGCATTAATTTATAAATGATACAGAGTTCAGACAGATTATTAATAACTTACGAAAATTGCAGAATTATTGCAGCAAAACTGTTTGATGGAGGCCTGTTATGACGGGCGCATTCAGTAGGAACCAAGTATTCACAAAAAATATTTTGGAAACTACGGAGGCGCGCACTCTTTGTTCAATAAATTTCGACTGTTCTGATATTATAAAATAATTTTATAAAATATTCTATGTTTCCGTAGTTATTGACGTAAAATATTTCTAAGTTGACCGATCTGTCTCACGAAAATTCTAAGTTATTACAAGTCGAATGTTAAATAATTCTAAGTTCCGATTATGGAAAATATTCCGAAAATATTCTAAGTTCTTATTCGAGATTATTTACAGAGACTAAGTTCAAATGTATAAAGGTTATACTCTCGGATTTCATCAGCCTATGAATATTCCAGAACGAAGTGTCACCCTCAAATTCTGGGAATTGTTTTGGATTTATTGTATCAACTAACATGACTCCGAATTATTTTTCCAAGAATCAATTATTAGCTAACAAGCTCGTTCGGCATATCAAACAAAAGTATTTGATTTAACATCAAAGGATGCCGCCGGCGCAGCCGGCCTATCGCCGCCGGCTGCGCCGGCGGCATGATAACGGCCAAGGCTATAGGTAGGTAGGAGTGGTTGAGTGGTTGAGTGGTGGCGTTATAAGAAAGCTTATCGTAGTATCTATAGCGCGATTTTAACCACAACCTTGATGTAAATAGAGCTTTCGGCGGTGTAAAAACAATAGTTTTCATATAGGTTAGAAGCGAGTCCTTTTGATACCTGTTTTCCGTTGACGCGACTGACGTTGCGGCGCTTCCCGCGATCGATCCGCCGTCTGATCTCCGTCCGAATCTCCATCCGTCTGCGGGGATTGCGTCGGCGATTGGCGAAAGATCGTCCGTTTCCCGTCTTTTCGCACTTTCAGCGTATCCGTAATATTGCGAATCAATTTCATCGCCAGGGAATAGATCGGATCCACCGGTGAGGGCACAACCATCTTTGCCCGACAATCGTAGGCCTTCCATGCCACGCTCGAATCTAAATCCTTCACCTTTAAATAGCGTGCGATATTTATCTCCACAATGGCGTAACCATTCGGTTCCGGAAATTTCAATTGACATAAGCCCTCGGGTGTCTGAATCGAGATAGCAGACCAGATTGACCCAGTGCTCGAGGTTCCAAACGCCGGAGCGAGTGACTTTACGATTGTATCGAGCGTATCTACCTCCATGGGATCGGTCGCGGGACGATGACTCGATCGCTCGAATTCGCCCGCATCTGCACGTGCTGTTGTGCCAGGAACAGTCATGAACGACGTGGTAATGATTGTCATGGTGTCCAAGGAGAAAGATAGTCCCGTGGTAAGCTCGTTGAAGATGCCTAGTAATATTCGCGTCTGATCTGTCGTAAGGAACGGCTCTCTCATATACCGTGTGTACAACTCTGTGTCGTATATTGCTGCGACGAAATTGCTCAACGAGGACTTGTCGAATTTCATCGTGTCCCGCGCGATCTCGCTCTCTTGGACCGATTGCAATTGACCGCCCAATTCCGCGAAGGCGTCTCTGTCCTCCTGTTTCAGATCCTTGCGATCCACCAGGATTCGCAGCGCTTTCACCCATATGGACAGCGGTTCCTCGCTGGTTGTCCAAGAGGTCCGCAGCAATGCTCCGAAGGTCGGTGTCGAGATCGTGTTGTTGCTCTCCATGTTGGATTGACGTATCCACCGCGGAACTTTTTTCCATTCTGCTGAAATCGCCGGTGTAAACTTTCTTATAACGCCACCACTCAACCACTCAACCACTCCTACCTACCTATTAGCCTTGGCCGTTATCATGCCGCCGGCGCAGCCGGAGAAAAGCGTCAGGTTGGACACATCCGACTTCGAGGTAATCGAACATGGAGAACAACACGACGGTATCGACGCCGACTTTCGGAGCATTACTGCGGAACTCCTGGACAACGACGGAGGAACCGCTGTCAATTTGGGTGAAAGCATTACGATTATTGGTGGACCGCAAAGATCTGAAACAAGAGGACAAGGATGCGTTCGCCGAACTGGGAGGTCAATTGCAATCGGTCCAAGAGAGCGAGATCGCGCGGGACACGATGAAATTCGACAAGTCCTCGTTGAGCAATTTCGTCGCAGCAATATACGATACCGAGTTATACACACGGTATATGAGAGAGCCCTTCCTCACGAGAGATCAGACGTTGACATTGCTAGGCATTTACAACGAGCTTACCACGGGACCATCTTTCTCCTTGGACACCATGACAATCATTACCACGTCGTTCATGACTGTTCCTGGCACAATAGCACGTGCAGATGCGGTAGAATTCGAGCGATCGAGTCAGGTACGCGCGATCGATCCCACGGAGGTAGATACGCTAGATACAATCGTAAAGTCACTCGCTCCAGCGTTTGGAACATCGAGCACTGGGTCAATTTGGTCTGCTATCTCGATTCAGACTCCCGAGGGCTTATGTCAATTGAAATTTCCGGAACCGAATGGCTACGCCATAGTGGAGATAAATATCGCACGGTATTCAAAGGTGAAGGATTTAGATTCGAGCGTGGCATGGAAGGCCTACGATTGTCGAGCAAAGATGGTTGTTCCCTCGCCAGTGGATCCGATTTATTCCCAGGCGATGAGATTGATACGCAGTATTACGGATACGCTGAAGGTGCGAAAAGACGGGAAACGGACGATCTTTCGTCAATCACCGACGCAATCACCACAGACGGACGGCGATTCGGACGGGGATCAACAACAGCCTCCGTCGCGGGAAGCATCTCGTCTGTCACGTCAACGGAAAACAGGTATCAAAAGGACTCGCTTCTGACTTACTTGAAGGAAGTAATATTCGCACCACCAAAGGCACTTTTCACATCACGTTTATGGTTAAAATCACGTTATCGATATTACGATAAACGTAAAACTTATTTCACCATAACATTCGAGGAATTGAAATTATTCTACGTTGAAAAAAACGTCATTGATCTATAGATGCATCTGTTATCGTGTGATCCTTTAAAATTATATTTCGCTACCGAAACACCAAACGATTATTATTTTAATTTGACTAAAAGCGTCAGGTATCTGGAAGCGTTATTAAATTTTCAATTTAATAATAATGACGATGCAATTATACGATTTTTACGTGATGTATACGATATTATCGATAAACGAATACCGAAAGTCAATACGTTATTTATTTTGGCAGAACCGAATGCCGGCAAAAATTTTTTTTTTGACGCCGTTGTACATTTCACCGTAAATTTCGGAATTATGGCAAATTGGAATAGATACAATCAATTTCCATTACAAGATTGCGTTAATCGTCGTATTATATTATGGAACGAACCAAATTTTGAGGATTGTGCGGAAGAAACGCTAAAATTATTATTCGGAGGTGATCAATGTCCCGCACGTATAAAATATGAACACGACGCGGTGATACAGCGAACACCTGTAATCGTTTTAAGTAATAACGATTGTTTTCCAAATAATTCTGCGTTTCGCACGCGAATCACAAGATATCGTTGGCGTTCCTGCGATCACTTGAAACTATTAACGCGGAAGCCGAATCCTTTGGCGGTAGGATATTTGTTAGCAAGGTGGGGGATAATAAACTGGGAAAGCATAGATTATGATTTTACAGATACAGATAAATATATTTTTTGTACGGATGTACTGTCATAATCACATACAACAATAAAGTACTTTATTGTAAAAACCAAATTGTGATTTTATAACCATATAATTCTTATCTACGCAAGTAATTAATTTATTTCCAGGTATAGTACGATTAGTATACAAATGCATTCCGTTTTCCAACGATCCGTGCAATGTAAATTTCACGTATTCGCATGTCGTATTGTATGTTAATTTTGTTCGTTTCCGTTTGGTTGTCGTAGCAACAGTACTTGTGAACTCCCGCTGGAAGATCGCCCAGGACCCATCGTCATTATTGTGTTCGTTATACTCGTCGACTCTTTCGGAACGGGTTTTACCACTGCCACCGGACGCTGACCTTGGTTTCCTTTCACTTCGCGTTTCGTTGTACGATTCTCCATATGGCCAACACTGCAAAGCCGGTTCGCTTTCGTCAGAATTCTCTGTAACAAATACAAGTAGCTACGATATTTATTTTGTAAGATATTTCAAGTACAAGTGAAAATATAGTAGACACTGGTATTGGTTACCGTATAATATTATTCGTTCAGCAACGTTAAACGTCAAATGTGGAATGTCTGATTCCGTGAGGTCTCTTAAACGTCGTGGAATCTTCGACGATCGAACCACTACTGCGTGATGAAGCAGCATCAACATCATGGAGTAAATCATAATCCATATTAGTCGTTGTATTATCGACGGACGATACATTACTGGTTACTCTGCTCTTTGCGTGTAAGTTAGGACAGTGATTGTAAGAGAGACCGTTGTGATAAGATTTAATTGTAATTGATGTAATTAGGAGGATAGTATGTAGGAGCGTAGGTGTGTAAACTCCCGAAGGGGAATGCGGAGTTCTGATAATGGTGGACGGTACACTCTGTCTCGACTGCCCAATACACTGCGGAATTCTGGAAATTGACCGTCTCGCTTCCAGGATTGATCGCTGGTACGGCTGTTAAGCCAACATGTACTTGTGGTTGCGCGTTACTACGAATATGACCTTTTTGCCAATCGTATGTCGCATAATGTTCGATGGTTTGCATGAAACTGGAGGACGTAATGTTCGACCAACTATCTATATTATTCTCGTTGAAACTTTCAAGCGCAATTGCTCCCTCTTGCGGAGCTGGTGGAGTATCGTTGTTAGGAACAGCTTTCACCTTGGTTGACTCTCCATGCGGACAGGTTCTATATTTATGGTCATAGTTAATGGCGTCCGTGATATATGTATCGACGATAATACCGTTTCTAGGTGAATATATAGTTTACAATCGGTTCTCCAATACAAGTATTAATGAGATATCTATTTACATAATTATCTAATTTTGGTCCCCCATTATTATGTATGAATTGATTCGCTCCGAGAGTCGCATTAGCATCGGCGCTTGTTGGTGTGATAATTGGCGTTGCGTAAATATTTAAATGTCGCGGTACCATTTGAACAGCTCCTCGTCCATTCTGATCGCCGTATAATTTCTCTTGAATAAGTTTTATATCTATTGCCTTTGCGGCCTGTACTATCATTTGTTGGTTAGAACTAGGTGTATACATGAGATTTTCTATTGGCATTTGTAAATTTAAACCAATCGCGGATTGACCAATAGCTACGAATTCACTAGTAGCCCATTTCGATTCCGTTGTTCCGTTGTTCCCGTTTGAAAATTCATTCTACATCCCCATGGTGATACACGACATTTTGTATTGACAACAACTGCTTTTCCCATTAATGTACCAAATTCCGCGGTATCGATATACATTGGTAATAAATCTACAGGAATCAACATTAACGGAGTAGTGTAATGATAATTATTATTTTGTTTTATTAATGTATGAGCGTATCCATAACTAAAAAATATCCATTTTTTTCTATAAGTTTTAACATAATATGGAGTTCTAGGAGTCTTCAGTAACATTATTGGTCCTCCAGATCCTCCGGATCCCTTGTGCGAATGTCCAGAAATGCCACCGCCTTTCGCCGGATTGGCGATCGCTTCCATACTTTCCACATTACCGTCACCAAGTTGAGAAAGATCAAAGTCGCGCAGAGCCATATCGTAACCGTCGTCTGGTATCTCGCTGTCTCGTGGTGCCGTGTCACCTCCCGATGTAGAAGGACGTTCGATCGAAGGACCTGCCACAGGACTGTCTCTTCCGTCGTTGTGCTGTTTATTGGATCCTTCAGCTCCATCTAATGGTGCCCCTTTACGTTTTTGATGCGCTTCTCGCATCAACCCACCGAAATGTAACTTTTGAAAATCAATCCAGGTGCCCGATTTACCGTTCTCTTTCTACAATTTACTTAATTCCCTTATAGCATATGTATAATCATCTCTACCACCGTGCGATCGATGCATAGGATACTGTTGCCCATATATATTTTCAAAGGAACGTTTAACTTGTAAACCAACACCACCGATTAAACTGTGAAAATTACCCGAACGTTGAAAATCTTCTATAAACTCATCCACTGCCACGCTATCAGCCGCGCTAACGTTCTCTGGCTGTATCTCGTACAGTAGATCGTGCTTTCTTGCTATCGCGTCGTCCGTATCCACCGGCGGACCGTTTCTGACTGCGTTTCCCGGTTCCAGATATCGATGGCCCGGTAGACGGGGCATAACTGAGCGTATCCGTGAACGACGGAAGGTGATGTTGGCGCCATCTGTCCGGAACTAATAACCGCCCGTACAAACTTGCGATTTTGGCCTCGACGGAGATGATCTCTCTCCAACGTTTCCAAATATCCTCTTGCAATGTCATGGGTAAACCTTGCGTATCCGAAGCGTCCAAAACAATGCGATCCTTGAGAAAAGTATCGATAGCAGCGTTATATAGAGTTTTCATCGATCGCTTCTGCTTCCAATATAACGTATTCGTCCTTATATCTATCCACGGTTCATCATCCGTATCCGCGTCGACGTCTACTGTCTTCATATCCGGTACGTTATTAAATAATTCTATATCCTCTTCTAACATACCTATATACTCTTCGTTCACCATGTCGGATGTGTCCAACCTGACGCTTTTCTCCATTCTGGCGAGATCGCCGGTGTAAACTTGCCTAATGCCGGCTTTAAGAGAGAAATTATGTTAAATTCTTCTAAAGCAATTCGTGTATGTAGATATATGTTTATGTTTAACGTTCTGCAATTTTCTGTATTACACAAAGAAATATATAGTTATACTTAAAATTGTTTGACGAACATAGTGAGTATAAGCATTAATATTAATTTTCTTTATTTCAGAAATTATGGATTTTGTCAATTTAGTTTCCTAAAATCGAGAATAAATGTTCCTATTAAATTTGAATAAAATCTTTAAATAACTTGCATTTTAATTTCACATATTGGATTTAGTTTTCCGAGTGCTTATATGCTTACTACATCCAAGATTTTATAAGTAAATCTTATAGTTTATGACGAACACGAATATAGGGTGTCCGTAAAATATACTATATAATAGGTGGTACGTGTGTATTCTACAGATAATATCTTTTTATAAGCACACACAGAAGATATGGGTGTATACTTGTATGTCGATATACTATTCTTAATGCTATTCTTCCATAAGAGTAGTTTCTATTTCTTTCCTTATTTCTCGTTTTTTCACAAGATTTTTATATTAGGTCGAAAGAGAGGGTAAATTGACATCATTTACGGGAGCATCCCGTTTGATCACGTTGCGATTGACCACAGCCATTCATAGCGGCCGGGTGCCTAGAGATTTTCCTTTGTTCAAATGCTATAAGTGGCTGATGGTCAATTTGATTCCAATTGGTTAAATTTTCAAATGTCTATTAACTAAATTTTCTTAATTGAATTTTAGTGTTTTTTATAAATGTCAATTATTTAAGTATTGATTTATCTGTCAAATTATATAAAATTTAAGATCATACAAAAAATTGAATATTTTAGTGTTCCAGAAATAAAACTTACAAAAAAAGTTAACAATTTTAAATCTAAAATTAAAATAAATAAATTTTAAGTTTGTCAGTGAAGAGATGCAGCAAAAGAAGTCAACTCTGAGAAGGCGGACCGTTATATTAACATTCTGGCATGAAGAATATATAAATTCACTTTAATCTTATATATAAATAATATTTAACATTTAATATTTAATATTCAATAACATGCATTAACATGGTTCATATTTATTCTTGCACCGATGCTCCCGGCCAACGTCGCGAGGGAGGCCTGAGACCGCCGACTCCCTACGATCGCGATAGAGTATAAAACCGCTCGCGCTCTGCGCTCGACTAGTCTGCGCTCCGTTAGCCCGTCAAATTCTTCGCGCTACTAGCCTGTAAGTTTATTCATGCCTTTGCACGCCATTAGCTTGTAAGCCCGCGCCGTTAGCTTAAAATTGTTCGCGCCTCCGCGCGCCGCTAGCTTGTAAGATTGTTTGCGCTTCCGCGCGCCTTTAGCCTGTAAGATTGTTTGTGCGTCTCCGCGCGTCGTTAGCGTATAAGATTTTTTGTGCCTTCGCATACCGTTAGTTCGTAAGACCGTGTCGTGTCCTGCGCACTGTTAATGTGTATGAGTTTCCCCGCGCCGTAGCCTGTAACACTGCGCCTATTCATCTGCGCATCTCCGGGTGTTGTACATATAAGAACGTGCGCATTTCGACGCCCTAAGATTTGTGTATCTTATTTAAGTGTTGGACCAATAAACTGTTGAAATGTTTAACCACCGTGTCTTACTTATTTGTTAATACGAGTCTCTCCAATCCCCGTCTCCCGAACTCTGGCGTCCGACAAGCGCGATCCGCGGCGATCGGGAAGGCGGACCGTTATATTAGCATTCTGGCAAGAAGAATATAAATTCACTTTAATCTTATATGTAATATTTAACATTTAATATTTAATATTCAATAATATGCATTAATATCAATGTCAAGGTTAAACTCTGCCGGCGAGGGAGTTTCAAGAATAAATTCCAGCGTCATAATGAGATCATCTATGCGACAGTTTAAAGCACAGACTTTAAAATATTATTTTAATTCGTATGCAATATTTTACATGATACAAGAGCAAGATTATCATTATTCTTGAATTAATTTCTCCCATTTTACTTTAAGAAAGATGAATTTCACATATTTACGCTTTAGTATAGTTATACGCTTAATTATTGATACTGTAATGTAAACTATTTGTTAAAACTTGAATTTGAATAAAGTTACCGTTTGTCAGGAATTCGAGTTCGATTATTTTTAAACAATGTCCACAATGTCCAACAATGTTATATTTAAGCGCGCGTACAAGATGAATTCGTCCGCCATGTGGCGGTCACAGAAGCAGGAAAAGGCGGAATCTTTGGTCTTTTAATAAAGCGGCACAATTTTAAAGAAAACATTATAATATATATTTTAACATCTGAACAGAGTTTATACAAGTAAAAAGTAAAAAGTCTCGAAGAACGCACGATTGAACAACGATACGATATCGACTTTACACGACTAGTTTTGACTTCGGCTTCGCGGAAAAGACGTCTGTCTCAATTGCCGACTAGAGAGAGAGTGTCAGATCGCCAGTTGCTCCGAAAAATGGAGCAATGTTCGATGATATTAGTTCAAATAGAGTTGCAGCCTCGCTATGACTGGTCGAAATCGAAGTATCGAAAAGCGAGCGCTGAGATCGTTCGAATGCCGCTCTCACCGATCGCCGAACAGCACTTTTGGTGCCATCCGCCGGTCACCTTAGGAACTTCCTACAGTAATTTTAATGTATTTTAATATTCTTAGTGAGATAATGTATACATGATTGAAATGTCAAGGTGAAGATTTCAAGGATAAAATGCTTCTCCTTGCAATTTAAGCTGTGAAATAAATTGAGAATAAAATATTTAGATTTTAAATTAATTCGTTATTTGAATAGTTAGCTATTCGTTATTAAAATAGTTCAGCTATGTAATTTATTTTATTCTTTTGATTTTTCTAAAAATTATTACTTAATAGATTTTTTTTATTAGGTTAGATTAGGTTAGATTCTTTAAGATAATTTCATCTTTCAGATAACTTAAATATATGAGACAATTTAATACATCAAATCTTATTATTTTATAGATAATCCCTGCTTTTGTATTTATATAATTCTAGATTTCCAATTTTACAAATTTTTGAAAAAACTTTTAGCGAGCATAGTATAGCATATAATATAATATAATATAGTATAATATTATAAATATTATAATAAAAATTTTGTTACTACAATATATATAATATTTTAAGATATATTATTTTCAGAGCTTTCATACGCAGAAAAGTTTTTGATTAAACAGAAATAAAAATATTCTGAATTACTACAATCTTGAATTTCCAAATGAAACATCTTCGACATCTTTGAAGATTATGATGGTTATGATGGTTCGGAATGGAAGCATTTCGTTTGACCATGTTGCGATTGACACAGCCATTCAATGGCCGGTGCCTAGAGGTTTTCCTCTGTTCAAACGCTATGAGTGGCTGGTGATCAATTGCAACGTGGTCAAACGGGCCCCACCTGTTCGGAACACTTCTCGGTTTAGTTACATAACAGTCAACATTTAAAAAAAAAGTATCGTTCAAACTATCATCGCTCGGAATATAAGCAATGTCAATCGCTAATTATTTCATTTGGTTTCTTTTTGGTAGACAACTACGTATTCTGATAATACGTATGACTTTAATCCAAAGTACTTTTTTGTTTTCTTAAATAATATTATATAGAACATTAAATATAATTATTAGAAATATCTTTGTCTATATTTTTTATATTTTTTGGATGCATTTCATATTTTACAAGAAAACTATATATATATATAATGTTTTCTATATAATATATATATATATATATATATATATATATACCTATTTCACATGACCAAATACTTTGTAATATATATACATATATATTTCTAAAAGACGTAACAATTTTTATTTAAAGAAACTTTTTTCTTCAAGAAATGAATAAAAGCTATAACAATTATTGAAAAGAATAAAAAAACATTACATATTTGTTATTCAAATATATATAAAATTCGTGTATCGGTATATATAACATATATAAGACTTTCATACGCATGCGTGCCGCCTTACTTCATACGCATGTGTTGTACATGCTTTTGTACTTTTCGGGGCCATGTATTTGAGGCAAGTTAGTCTAGTATATAAATATAAATGTTATGTGCGACCTACACCGTCCGGGGCCGCCCGAACATTCCCGAATACGACCGAGCGATACACGCGCGCCGCTGATCTATCACGCGCCAACGGCATGACAGATCAGCTGTTTTGCTAAATAATTTTTAATAAATCACGCGTTAATATAGCGCAAAAATGGGTATATAAACCCAGCGCGAATTTCGACAAAAAGATCCAGTCCCATCCGACCATCCGACCCGTTTGCTCCGATACTCCGATCCGATCCGATCGATACGAGAGTAATAGTGTTCTCAATATTCTTCTCGTCCTTCTTTCCGAAAAGTCGGAAGGAAAGATTTTCCGCTCCGACCAGAATACCGAGCGTATTTCTCAGTATTGAAAGATATTTATTAGATTCGGAAAAATAAACAGAGGCCGACTGGATTTGAACTCGGGATCCCTCGCTTACTATCACTTAATCTGCACGACCGCGACGGCTTCTCTCTGTTAGCTGTTTATATTTCGAATCATATGCGAACGGCGTCACGCCACTGATAAAAAGCGACTTTTGTTAACATCTCGTAAAATAAATGCTGCAAATAATTGTTAATTTATTTTTAATCAAGCTTAAACATCGTGATTTCTTCTATAAACCGAACCTTGGCATCCGACGAGCACTTCCGAGCTCCCGAACTATGTTCCCGCTCCCATACCGTATTGTAAGAATTAGACGACCGTAAGCGATTATGAAAGAGATTCGGAATATAAACAACTAACAGAGAGGAGCCGTCATGATGCAGACTAAGTGTCAGATTAGTAAACGAGGGATCCCGAGTTCAAATCCAGTCGTCTCCGTTTATTTTTTCGAATCTAATAAATATCTTTCAGTACCTTCACCGACCGTGCAGGGACGTACCGTTACAACTTCAAGATCTTTTAGAGTTCTTTAGAGTTCTTTAGAGTTCTTTAGAGTTTAGTTTTTATGAAATATTTCAGTGTCGGTCCACAATAGGTGATTTAAGCTTTAAGAAGTAAAAAATTGACCAATTATAATCGAATATGAAAAGAATAATCGACTATGATTGGTCAATTTCTTACGACTTAAAGATTAAATACTTATTGTGGACCGACACTTAGACCGATATTCATAGTCAGTCCTTATATTTAAGATTGTCTTAAATAAACTTATACAATTATCCTATTGGTTGAAATATTATCTTAAGACGATTTTAAATGGATGCTTTTCATTTAGTGACAAGTTGACACAAGTATCATTCTATCTTTCTTGACTTTCAATGATTAACAAGAACCCATCATCCAATCATAGTTGATTATTCTCCTATTCTTTGATTATGATTCGTCCATTTCTTATGGCTTAAGGTTTAAATCACCTATTGTAGACCCGACTTTAAGAAACATCTTTAAGACCGATATTCATAGTCAGTTCTTATATTGAGTGCTTTCCATTTAATAACACAAGTCGACACAAGTAGCATTTTGTCCTTGTTAATCATTGAAAGTCAAAAAAGATAGAATGATACTTGTGTCGACTTGCGTCATTAAATGGAAAGCACCCATTTAAGATAATATTTCAACCATAGGATAACTGTATGAGTTTCTATTGACCGGGACATCTTTCCCTTCACACCCTGGATCGCACCTCTAGTGACAAATAATAATAATCGCGCTAAATTTAAATTGTACTGGTATTGCTATCAAACAGGTGCATTAGGACTTTCACTTTCAATTTAAAAACAGTTAATGATATGTGATTAGATATAAAATTAAACAATTAATAATCATCATAGAATATTAATTAAAATAGAGTTTTTAATCATTTTTTTTTTCAAGGAAATATTTTTTTAAGGAATAGAAAGGCAATAGAGAAACCAAAAAAAGAGACAGGAATACGTGTGTATGCAAAAAAGTTAATACTCGCTAGAAATAACGAAACGATTGGAGGCGCAATTGAGGTTTAAGTAAAGTCTAGTCTTCTTTTGAAAAGTTATTTTGATACGAAAACATCCTCGTTTTACATAGGCAAGCTGTACATAGCAAATTGTAATAAACTCTATGTAATACAAACAACATCCCCCGTTCCTCGAACGGAACTCGTTTTCACGACGAGGCCATCATTCGAGAGCTAGAGTTAGCGATAATATATAGAACGTTCGATATTTATTCGATAAACATACAACAAGACCTTGTATTCCTCCTTCTTCTTCTTTTTATCTTAATCGCGTGTACAAAGGCACACACTTCTTTTTACATACACACATACATACACGCATCTCAGTATGATACAGCGATACAAAATTAACATTTCGTAATCTTTTGTAGATATGACGCGTCGCTTTTTTGCGCCGCAATCAATTTATAATATACAAAAGCACGTACATCGTAGTGTAAACATGTACCATGTGAATACGTGACCCTGCTCCGACAGCTAGAAAAATCTACATCTCAACGAGTTAGTTATTTAAACTGCCTACATTGCTTCTATAATATATCCAGAGCCATTTCATATCATTCACTTGTCCTATCTACGTCGAAAATGGGATGATCGAAAATGTGTTAGCGAACGATTCTACGCTAAGCGCATTTAATTCTGATCATCTAATTTGAATTGACAATCGATGACGATGGAGGACAATTTTGTATCTTAGCACACATTTTGATATCGATTGCGTTCGCCACATTTGATTGATCATATTACTCGCGTAGAAACTGGATGTACCGGGCAGGATCGGATAACACGTTAATAGAACATCATATAGAACAATTCATCTCTGCGCCCACACAAAAAATTTAAAGTACTAAGAGAAAATAGAGAGCACAGAATATCTCAAAGCATTCATGTACAGACTTGATGTACAGTTGGAGAATCACGAAATATAATTAATACAAAAAAACATATTTTGGAAAAAGAGGAAAAGTTAGTTATTTTCATCATTTCTCTCTGCTTATTAGGCTGGTGTCCCATGGCGCGGAAATCCAGCGGAACGCGCAAACCAATCACAGCGAAGGAATCAAAAGAAAACTCGTTTATTCTGTTCGTTCTTTTACTGTGACGTTCTTTTACTTTTGGTTCGCGCATTCCATTCCGCTGTGGATTTCCGCGCCATGGGACATCAGCCTTACATTCTCCTTTTATTTAGGTTTTTTCTTTTTTTCTTTCAAATCAAATGTAGCTATGATTCCTTGCGAAGAAACGAATAATTCATTGATTGGAGAAATCAATGAATAATCAAATGGAGAATTGTTCAAATCTGTGCCATATAGCAATTCCGGTCGCCGAATAAGACAATTTGGTATACAATTTAGTAAATATCCACGCTCGGCCAGGCAAGAGTCTGTTCTATTTGCAACGTATTGAATTGTGAATTTCATTGTCGACTAGTTTGACACTGATTATTGGCTGTGAAATCAACTTGATTTTAGCCGAGGAGGAAAATACTCCTGTCCTTTAGTGCGTACACCAGCAATAATATTAAAAGGAGCAAATTTGATCTGGCATTTGTTGCCAGGCCACACTGTTTTTTGATTTCGCTTTCGCGAGGGTTCGAACGTATACAGGATTGTGGTCGCTTTCGCTTGAGACCAGCGAGCGCTTTCTGGCAAACTAGCGTGTTGTTCCCATAGATCACCTCCTCAGGCTTGACGCGCAACAGTGGAAATGTTGTTTCAGAACACATGTTGTTCACCACCACTAGCAGCATATTGCTATGACCCACCGGCTGCACCATGTACGGTCTCACGCAATCATCCGCATCCAACGCATCGAATGCATCGAATGAGGTGTTGCGCGTGTATAAGTGTACCTGTAAATTCGATATGTAAACATTGAATTTTAATGAAGAAATAGTCTATTTAGAAATATTTTAGTTGTTAAGAAACTTTTAGATGTATTAATATTAGCCACCTAGAGAACATGTATGTCTGAAAGACGTTAACGTCCAACATCTTAAAAGAGAGGACATCTTTAAAACTTTATTAAAAGACGTTTTTTAGTCAAGTCTTACAAACATCTCTTTTAGAATGTCTTTAAGATTAATTTAGCATGCGGCAGATATCACTAGATGTCTCTAGATGGAAGTTTTATTTCTCGTAAATAAAAATCATATAGGATATAGAAGGCACAATATTGTGAGATTATCTCAAATTATTATTTCTTATCAAATTATTATCAAATTATTATCTCTTCTAATGAAATGATTTTTTGAAGTGAATTCTTAACATGGGATTTTATTTAAATGAAGTCTTTCCAAATGGGAGACTCAAAGATGAAAGTAAATTAAATATTATTTTAATACAATTATTAATTAAAATGCCAAAGAAATAACTATAATATAATTAGTTATATAAAAGTTATGTAATATTGGAATCATTTACCCAGAGAATATTCTGATCTAAAACATCTTAAAGATATTTTAAAAATTTAAGATGTCTTTTTAATCATCTTACAGATGACTATAACACATCAAAAATCAGACATAAAAAAATAAGATGTCTATGACATTTCAATGACATAAAAAATGGGACATAAGACATCTATAAGATGTCTTTCTGATAATTTTAAAATGTCTAAAATGTCTAAAAAAATGTCTTAAAATTTTTAGAACATTCTTAAGAGATGTCAAATGTTCTCTGGACATCTACAATTCTTTTATCATTCAATTTTTTTAATCAATTTTTTTTTTAAATAAAATTATATTTGATACAATTATAATCCGTAATTTTAATATAATAATGTATAACTTTTAAATTCAAATTCACCTCTTGATCGCATACTTCTGGACGCGTACGGTTGATTAACCAAATATTTGGATCAAAAAATCTTTCATCCTTTGAATCAACTGGCAGAGGTTTCTCCTCGCTGTCGTGATCATCTTCATGAATAGCTGATTCATCGTCGCTAATGTAGCCATATGCTTCCGCGTGATCGGAATCCATTATTCCCGTTTTCGCCCAAGCCCAAGCAGCTTGACTGATTACCCACGACATTGTTTTCTGGAAGTGCTTCCATGGCTGCGACATAATATTTTTTTCTATTTAACAGATAAATCTTTGATATATATTCTTTCTAAAAAAAAGGCATAAGATCGATGCTCGTATCTCTTGAAATTTTCTCAAAGTTTATTGTTGACGCTTTTCCACAATGCCGATTCTCTCGCTGCGCTAATAGCTGTCATTGATCTCACAAAGGATCGTTTTGATAATTGTATATCAAGAAGTTAAAAATATTATAGTGTAACAGTAGTATAATAGCATTACATTAATTTTTGCTCTTGTATTGAAAAAGATAAATAGCGCGTGCGCAGCGCGCGCAAAGTATATTTGTAATGTCTAATCATTATAAATTATAATATTTTAATCATAATAATCATTATAATGAACATAATAATCGTTATGCCAGGTTTTTGTTACTTATATTTCTTCACTGAAAGAAAATTGAAAAAGTAACATTGATTTTTGTATCATCAAGAAATTAATATCCTTTCAAAAGTTGCTTAAGATTGGTTATAATTGTTATAGAGAATATATTAAAAACATATTTTGTTCAATTTTTTTCTTTGACTACTATTCTTGATGAATAATATTATTATCGCAATAGAAAGTGCTTACGGTAAGAAGGGAGTTGCCGGCATTATTGGTTCTTGTATTCTTGGAACACACCGCCTGATAATCGAAGATTCTTATCCTTTCAAAGACATTTTCTTTGACTAAACTGTCCATTATCGGACCTCTGATCTCGCCGAAGAATCTACCGGCGTCCACCTCGTCCTCGGCAGCGATTACGTATCCATTATTATCGATAAGATAACATGCCCAATCATCATCACCGCAGTGCTTCCGACATTTACCATCAACAGGGCAGTTAAACGTTATATTTTGAAAAAGCGCTTGAAGGGCAGTGTGCTGAAATTGGAAGCCGACCACCGCAGCCGGTGCTTTCTTTTCTGCAAATTTATTTTCAAGATTTAATATATGCTTTTTTTGTCATACACACAACTTAAATTATAGATTATGTTAATTTAAATCCTCCCATAGCGTTAAAGTTTAATATCTGAGAGCTTAAATTTGTACAAATATTTGGAATAATGTTATTTGATATTTCACAAATTTTATGATTCCTAAATAAACAAAGTAATGTCAAATAACAGTGACGTTTCAATGACATTTTATTAACATTAGAAGTTATTAAGACGTAGTAAAACGTTAGTAAAAGTGTTGTCATTTGATAACAATTTACTACTTGACATGATAATTCTGGACGCTTTTATCTTGAGCTATTGACGAAATTTTTAAAAATAGACAAGATGATAAATCTATGTTTGGAAGAAATACATTCTTTTTTTAATTTGATAGGAGACTTGAATGTCGATTTACCGACAAATACAGCACGACTGGCAGTGACTAGAGTGGTGTTGTCGGCACCCGTGTCATTGATTGGCACGGAGAAGACGAAGCTGTCCGGGTTTACGTAGTATTGTTCGACTGCTCGTTTGTACCACACTTCGTCAATGGCACGAGGGTATAGCTTGCTAAAATGATTATCCGGTAATGGCATATCCTCGTCTACTAGAAGATAATCCTGCCATCTGGTCAGCCCGCTATGTGTGGCCACAAAGGCTAGGACCACTCCAAAACGTTGATTGAATTGCTTCCTACGGGAAAAGAAAAACACTTCAGAGATAGTGATTCGGATCGTCTACGACTTGAACTAGCGTTTACTCAGTCTTTCGTACAGGAATCATTTAAAAATATACATTAGCTATACACCTATACGACTTATATGATTCTTAGGGTTCTTTAAATTCGCAATATGCAAGCTCACAGTTCCTTTGCGTCATTTGTTTAGAATTTGAAGAATCAAGTAAAAAAGAATAAGAGATTATCGTAACTATCTTCTTATTCTGATTTCACGACTACGAATAATTATTGTTCATGAAAAATCAATATAATTTGTTAAAAGTAAAACACGATTTTAGCATTATTTTTTTATTAGCTTAATTATCGGATTAATTAAATAATAAAATAAGATAATTGTATTATAAAATGTTTAACAAAAAAGAGAATTGTCTTTTTGTGAAACATGACGCAAATGAACATATATTTTTGAAGACACTATTATAAAGCAATCAATCAATTGCACATCGGGAAAGTCCTCTTGCTTTTGCAGTGTTGCTCGCAAAGCGTTCCTCCTCTTCAGGCTTTTGTTTTCTGGAAGATGACATTTGCCCTACGGCGACTTGCAGGCTAATTTGCGCCGACCTCACAGTGTCGAAAGACGAAAAGAGAATACAAATAAGAAGAAACAAGCAGAAACGAGATAAGATTATATTAATAGGAATAAATACTGAGCAAATACTTTACAATAGAAGCGAATTAACTTAAGAAGAATTATAACAAATATAAGTCTGCCAATTCGTTTGTAAAAGTCAATATAAGAATTTTTTGCAATTATAAAGAAGATAATAAATGTAAATTTCTAGACAGAAAAGATGGAAGGTAAAAAAAATTTGAACATATTCTGTGACAGAGAAAGAGAAAGAAAGAGAAAGAGAGAGGGAAAAATAGAGCTAGAAGAGAAAAACAAGATAGGGAAAGCCGGCATTATATAGTATATGACGAACAGTTGAAAGTTAATTAGTTATTTTCTAAGAATGTAAGGTGCGTTGTGATGGCGTTACCTGGGCATCTGATTCATCAGCCTAGCTAAAGGTCTGCATGGCGTCAAAGTGGTAAGTACATTAGTTCAAAGGAACAGATGAATCTTTTATCCTCATAGAAACAAGAAAAACAAGAGAAATAGAAAAACATAACTGTGCGTAAAATAGAGAAACAAAATAAAACACGGGACGGAGTGTTTTGTGTGTAAAAGTGAGCACGTGTAAATTTTAATTTTCTGATAGAGAAGGAAACAGTGATAGAGAAAGAGTGATCTCCGTCCTAAAGACGCGTCAAGCAACGATTAATCGTTCGATCTTTTTTTATTTGCTCCACATTTATGTTTCATTTTTTATATTCTATTTTACAAAAATTTTTTATGCTATTTCTAATCTTATAAATTCGGATTTAATTCTGTTAAATTTTTATTAGAATTCTGATTGGTAATTCTTTTTATAAATCAACATCATACAACAATAAAATGTTGTTAATTTCAATAAATGTAATAATTAATTTAATTTCAGATTCATGACTGATTAATCGTACACTCGTTTACATGAATAACAGGGAAAAGGAAATTTATTCATCGTTTTTCCCAGTAATCTGGTTATGCTGTGTAGAATATCCTTATATTGATTAATAAATTAAAATTATACTCACCCTCCTTGGGCGTTGGGATTTGTTGAGGTTTGCTGAGCAAACCATTCGGTTACCTTAGCATCGTATACCAAACTGAGCAGCAGATTTCTGTCACAATAGTATGAGTTCTTGTCGGCCTTGTAAGAATTTGCTGTGAAGAATTTTAAGTATATTCTAATTAATTTTAATATAGCTGAAAATAATTTTGTCGAATGCAAAAAGACAAAAAGACTTACGATGAGGGCTAAAATTGGAATTCGTAGCGGAGTATTCCGGCGGTTGGGATCGTTGCTTCATATCGATCCACTTCCAGCCTGGCAGGCGGGTACGCTCCAGAAAGTGTAGGAGCTGCAACTCCGAGGTGTTGAACCTGTGTTCACCCTCGTAATGATACCTAACATTTGCAACAAAAGGTTCGTATAGGCAAGCCCACGAGATTTTTCCATTTCTATTAGTTCATAGACCTATTCTTTTTAGTTATATCTAAATTTAATTTTAGTTACAGTTAAAAGAAATAAATCTCATGATGAATTATTATAAGACTTACTTGCAATACATCCAATGGGGGTGCACCCGCCAGTTATGACCCGCGAAGTAATCTGTCACGTTTTTCCCTACAATAGTTCAATTCGTTCAAATTTGACATAGACGATCGAAATCAGCGACGAAAGCCTCGAACAAGTAAAAAAGGAAAAGATATTTAATTTAGCGTCCGAAGCAGAAATTGAAACTGTTATCATTTTAAATATAAGTCTAAGATTTGAATGCAATATAGCAGTAATTTTGCGCCATTGTCGCGCTTTCATTATGAGTAAAAGTATATAAATAAAAATGTATAACTAATTGTAATACTTATAATTTTACTTATAATTATATTTATAATTTTATAAGTATAAAATTTGTAGCCGTAAAAATAGAATTAATGATCAACCGCAATTTTTGCTTGAAAAAAATTGTTTTATATTCAGTTATTATTTGAGTTAATTAGAAATTGTTCATAGCACTGTAACAATAAACTTGACATTAATTAAATTGCAGACGTAATAAATATCGTAGATATTTCCTAGAATTTATGACAAAAATTAACATTATTATTAACATGAAAATATTTATGAGATATAACTTTCTGCAGAAATACATTTTCTATTGGAAACTCTAGGTATTTTCACAATTAATGCAACACAAAACTCACGAACATTTTTCAAACTGAACTGCATACAGAGTCAAAACTTTATAATAAAACTTTGTAGTTTGCTTAATCATTGTATGCCTATAACTTGTATAAAATAAGATACTTAAGAAGAAGAAATATTGTTTGTGCCTATTTATTTGTAAAAATTTCTATAGTCACTCATTATTAAAGCTCCTACTGATTCACATCTTGAATTATAATGTCAGAAACAAGAAAACACTTGATGAAAATTCTTGGAAAACACACATTAAAATAGAAATGTTTTTTTCAATAAAATTACATTTGTACTTAATAAAACAGATTTGCAAAATATATCGAAAATTCTTCTTTCATTTTAGTAATTAATAACCATATAGTAAAAAGCTATCTGTTCACTGGCAGATAGGCAGCAAATTCGATTTTAAATCCATAGCAATCTGTTTCGCATTAAAATCATGATTTGTCGACAAAGTCTGTTGATATGTTATGCAACAAATTGATATGAAATCGAATAGATTTTGTCACCAATAAATGCCCACAACTACCCACAATAAAATCTGCAGTTTTGTTGTCAATCTGCCATCAAATCGTTACAAATTCTGCTTAATTTCTGCCGTCAGTTCGTTCGTATTCGTATGTGTTGAATTTGTTACCTTCGGGACATCAAAAATTTATATTACAAATATTACAATCGCGCTGGCGTGAGCCATTTATCTTTTTCAACACAAGAGCAAAAATTAATATAATACGCGAGCTTCAGCGGCCGAATGAAGTCGAGCCGCCGTATGGAGAAAAAGCGAAGCGCCTAATCTAACATAACAATATTTTTAACTTCCTAATACACAATTGTCAACAAAACGATCCTTGCTGTGAGATCAATACAATGATAGCTACTCACGAAGTTAGCGCAGCGAGAGAACCAATTAACGACAACAATAAACTTCGAGAGATGCGAATTGATGTCATATCTTTTTTTTTAGAAAGGAATTGAAAGAAAAGTTTTCAATATACTTTATAAGTCTGTTCTATCAAGTGAAAACGTTATTTTAACGAAACAAATCATTATTTATTTTACAAGAATTTTCATTAATATTTTCTCGTTCCTGGTGTCAGTTCAAAAAACTGCGGTAAATCAGCAGGAGTCTCAGATCTTTTCATTACCTGTGCGATTTGCAGTTCAAATAACAATACTCAACATTCTGCATGAAATAATTTCGGACCACTAGTAGCATTTTCAAGAAAATGTATGTCACTGAAAACAATTAATTTAATTGTTCGAATTAAATAGTTCGATAATATTAGAAGCTTTCGTCGCTGCAAGATAGCTTGTCAGAATTGAAATACGTACCTTTAACGTGAGATCGATGTATTTCCTCGGTAGCATGCACCCGGTAACTTCCAGCGTTATTGTACTCGGGCAAACTGACCACTACCGTGAACGGTGTGTTCATTATTCCCGTGTAATCGTATTTCCTTTTTACTCTGCCGACACGTTTCTAGACAGGTGAACATATCAATTAAACATGAGACATGATTTCACATTAAAGTTTTCTTATTTCTTCAGAAATGCAAGAAGTTTAAATTTCTACATAAACGAATGGGAACGTGTGAATTCAAATTAAAGCTGTTTTTTATGAACAATTTGAGTGATAAAACGATATAATGAAAAAAAAAAAAAACATCGAGTTTTAAGAATATTGTACTATTATACATTATTATCTTTGATATTATTTGCTCTCTGAAACGAGAATATTGAAAGTTCTTTAATCATCATTGTAAAAAAATTGTGATCGTCATTGTGTAAATTGTTTTATCCACATTTATGGATACTTAATGTTAAATATTGAAATAATGTACTCACCATGTCATCGTAATGATACTTTGTATGAAGTGTCACGCTACCATTTATCTGATTTACTACATCGTTGCGAAACTGTGGAAAATGCAACACTAATATGTAATAATTTATTAATTGCCGACTGCACGTGTAATATTTCACGATATTGCTCAAACTTTGAAAGCGTGTCATTCATGTTCTACTTTTATTACAAAAATTATCAAATAGAAATTATTGAAATTTACGAAAAGAAAAGAAACTTAGAAAAGAACTTTATTGATTCTTTTTTTTTTTCGTATTTACCATGATGATTCCTTCGTCGAATTCTCTGGGATTTTTATCATTATCCATCAGTTCAACCTCCGCCATATCAACGCTATTGTACGCTGGCTTTAAAATACCCTGAAACTATTTTTACACGCATATTATTTCTACTATTTACATTTATTTTTATTTTGTTATGTCAAAAATTCAATGTAATAAAAAAATAGTAAAATTTCATATAACGTAAGCGTGTTATATTAAGATACAAATATGTATACGCGAAAAAATGTTAAATACGATATTATAATTAAAAAAAAAACATTACCACTGGTCGGAGATCGGGATGAATCAGGATGAAACCATTATTGGTCACGATGAAAGCATAACCGTTGACGCCGAGCTGCTCTCACACAGGAAAAAGAAAGAGAAGATTATCGTGATTTGCATTTGTTGTCAACGTCAATTGATGCATTATCGCCATCATAAAGGATATAATGAATATTAATAGCATTTTCATGTCATTCTTCTTAATAGATTCGTCGTGTTCGGTATCTAAAGAGGCATTTGACTCATCATTTAAGTGTTTTATTTATTTTTTGTAATATCATATTGCTTAATCACGTAATATTTATTATCGATGATTTTATCTTTATAATTTTATAATTTTATGATTTATATCAATAAGAGCCTCAGGCGATAAAAGTTAGAAAAATACATATAAAAATAATAATAGATTTCGATCAATTGATTTTTATATTCACTGAATTTAGTTTCAATTAATTTTAATTAATTTTTATTTTAATTCTTAATTAATTGTCAATTTATAAATCTTGACCCTATAATATTATATTTTGAATATTAATATTCTGAATCAATATTATCTACATTTATTTAATTATAATTGCTTATAGTTAATTGCTAATAATAAATTTGTTGTAAAATAAAATATAAAAATATATAAGATACAGTATTGCTTACCATATGAGGAATCATCAGTTTCTTGATTTCTTCGATTGGTACATCCGTGCCGGCCACACCAAGGAGATTGGCGATCATCGTCTGCGCAGAAAATTATTAATACGTTAATTAAAGAACCTGCGTTATGTCGCATTGCGTGACGCGTCTATCATATCATGACAACGTTATTATGTCGAAATAAATTACGAATTATCATCATCTCAAGTCGCATAACCAGAAGCGTATCTACCTTCTCCAACAACGTTCTATCACAATGAGTTCGTCTACATAAACACGTTTTGATATCAAAAAACCATATATATAAAAAATAATCACCCCTCGCGTGTGTAATAATGAACATGGACTTGATTTTCAGTATTACAATATTAATACAATCTTCGTTCAAGAAACATGAATATTAAGTTTGTTCAAGTTATTAGTATGACATTCAATATTATTGCAAATTGTACATAAAATAGAGACTGCAAAATTTTTTAAAAGTTTTCATAAAACAATGGTTAGCAACATACTTTAGAAATGTTTATTGCGCGCGAGAGGGACAAGTAATAAAAAAGTGTGAATTTCTTGCGATTAGATGTAATAACTAGCTCAACTACTGTTCCAATATGTGTGTGTATAATAATAATAATAATAATAATAATAATAACGATGACACAATGAAAACTCTATAATAATTAAACAACAAATTCTTTCTATGATTAAATTAACAACATTGGACGCAGGCTACCCTAAGTGTTAGTTCAAGTAACAATTAGCTCCGTTCTTTCAAAGTGACGACCTTTCTTTCTTTTCTTTGCAATTTCGAAAGAAAAATTCAATAAATTATTTTATATTTATATGATATATGGAAATGATATCGATTGCAAGCACGCGAGATCAAATTTTCATTTAGTTTGGACATCACAGAAGTATGTGTATGTGTATATGTGAGATTAATTAAGATAAATTTGAGAGGTCGTCGCTCGAATTAGATCTACGAATGTCTCTGGTCTAACGAAATCTAGCACTCAATAAACTGCCAAAATTTGTGTTATTCGTGTACGTGCGTGCCTGCTGTTACTTGTGATAAAAGGAGCAAGTGCTTAGAAGAAATAATTATTGTCTTATAATTACATAAAATAAATATTTATTCTTTCGTTATGTTTTCAAATTCGATTTTCTTGTAAAATTTTCTGTAAGAAGAGATAATCTTTTAAGATACAATTACTTTAATTTCATTAACTACATCTTCTTTTTAAATAAAGATCTTCTTTTAAACAAAGTCTATTTGCTTGCTCCTTCAGTTAATACTTTTCTCTCTCATTATATAGATATGTAGTAGTCACTGCAGAACGATCTCTACGAATCAATCTTTACGAGAATATTATTTTTCGCCGTACGCAATCCAACAGGCGGGCAGAACTTTGCCTTTTTTTCTACTCGTCTCGACAGGACACAGGGTAGACTAATGTACCTAAACCTACCTAATGACTTGAAATAATCCCAGTAACTAGCATTAGAGATCAACATAAGATACCAGAGAGTCGAATGTGGACCTAAAAGAGATCTATGCGCATCTACGATCTCGTTTCAACAAGATGGTTATATTTTTTATCCACTACCTAATATTAGATCGAAAAAATTTTTTTACTAAAAATATTATTTAATTAACATTATTTTAAAACAAATATTTTTTAAAGATTGATGAGTCTAATAATTTAAACAAGCGGCCAATAGCAAAGATGAGATCGTAGGTTGATCGCAAGAAAACGAAAGATAAAGATACAGGATGTACTATATGCATCATAGAACAATGTTGCTTGAGTTTTTTGTTTTAGCTGCCAACCTCTCTTGTCTCTGACACCCAGTACGCTTCGTTCACCAGCACCTGCCTTGTGATGTTCTGTGGACAAAGAGGAACTTAAAACCGAAGCAAATGCATTGTGAATATACCTCAAAGAAACATGATTCGCGAAGGACTTTTGCCGTACTTGGGTAATCAAAGAAATCACATTTATGCATTCGAGATATTAGAGAATTTATAGAAATGTTGCGAAGAATGTGAAAGCGTATGAAAGCACAGACAACATAAAGAAAAAAGTGAGCGATATTTGACATGTGATTGCTGAAGAGAACTGCTATTTTGTTTCAATGTAAAGGGAGGATCTTAATTACACTTAATTAAATTTTTAGGCTGTCCTTTATCGACAACGCACGGACGAACGATTGTCACCCTTCTGTCGGCCGACTTGGACGTTATACGTAAAATAACGTGAGAATAGAAATCTTACCGCGTTCTCGCGTCGATCAAACACTGGCATGCTGACCGAAGTCATTAGTTTGTACTCCTGCAATTCGCTGGTCTGATCGTACCGCATCTGCTGTATGTATCGTCGATCCTGCTCCTCCATGTTCATATACTTCTTATACTTATGGTAGAACAGCAAACGATCCTGCTGCTCCTCGCTTTCGCGTTGTTCCCACTTCCAGTCGGTTATCTTCGGATCTGTCACGTCGGCGTAGACAGGCGTCCAGACAGTCGGGTGGTCCGTGCGTCCCAGCACCAAGGGCCTTGCCATCACCGGTACATACTTCAACACCTAATAGAAGATTAATAATGACTTGGACTATAGGTCGTTATAACGCAATAGGTTTTTCAACGGTTCGAACTTGCGAAAATTTTTCGTCATCTATGCTCATTTTCCTATAATTCGGAACATCATGAGTTTAAATTAAAGTTTTAATACTAATTTTTTTGAAACTTAAAATTGTTTTAGGCTCGTCAAGGTTAAAAGTAATCTCGCTTCACTGACCTCCTCTCTTACTTCCGCCGGAGTGCACAGATGCACGTAATATCCTCTATTGGCGCAAGCCATCCAATGCATGTCCCGCATGTCCGCAACTTCCCGACCGATCAGATAGGTAAATACTCTTACGGGCATGTCGGCTTTCAGCGGCTCTTTCGGATTGTCCTTCCAGTTATATGCCTCAAAGATCTCCTCGTAATTGTACGGTACACCATCAGTGATCAGCATGATTGCCTGATTGCATCTGGCACCCTCTCGTTCGGTGCGGAATGACTCGAGTAGTTCAAAAGCGGTTGTCAGAGCCAGAGAGAAGTTGGCGATCCTTTCCGTTTCGAGTTGCGAAATGGCTTGTTTCAACTCACGCACATTTGCCAGATTCGCCTGAACTAGAATATCGTTGAAGCATGGTACTACCTGCAAATGTATCAATTAAGTTTAGTAATTTTATTAACTTAAAGAGCATAAATTTCAAAGAACAATTATCTCATATTTATTTATTACATTGGTCGTTTACTTATTAATTTAATTAAAAATTTTTTTTTTTTTAATACTTTAGATTAATTAGAATTTTTCGATTGATTCTTACTTCTTTAGTCTCATTGGAGAACGTGATGATGTTGACGAAGTCATTGTTACCAAGGGTATCAAGAATGTTGTTTATTACGTGTCTGGCAATCTCCCGCCGTATACCCGTCATACTACCGGATGTGTCCATCATGATGAGAATGTCCTTGGGGCTGGTGGCCGCCTCGATGTACCAACTTCTCGTTCTGCAGTCGAAAAGGTCCACCGGCTCCATGTACCAATTCGTGGCGGGATATTGACGCATGAAACCCGTCGCGCTGCCGAAGTATTGCCAGGATAACGACGGGTCTTGCTCATAATTATTGATAAAGATGCGATCGAGGGCCTCGGACCATTTAATCGCCCGGATGACCTCTGACGCACGCTCGTACACATTCGTGGGCACGTGCACCGATGACATGTTAAGATTCACACTACCGCCAAACTGGGAACTGTACTCGAGGTCAATGGAATTGTTCTTCGCGTCGATGAATTCGTAAGATTTTGGCGGGTCTTCGTTTGGGGATGATAACGCCGACTGTTCAGCCACATCCATGATTCTCTGAGAGCAAATACAAAGTCGTATATAGCCTGTGACATGTCTCAAAGAATCAAAGAACTATGTTTCAAAGAAACGAGATGTAATGATAGAACGTTAAGATGGTTATTATTATAGTTTAAGAAGGTATAATAGTTTAACTAATTAACTTAAGAACTTTAATAAATAAAATGAATGAATTGAAAGATCTCACCTTGATAGCTGAGATTTTGGACTCCATCATAGCTTTGATATCTTTAGCGATCTCGCGGACGAGGGCATTTCCGTCACGTGGTGTGACTTCGGCCGTCTTGTAGCTTTCTTCGAATCTCTCTACTTTTGTTACGTACTTGCCCAACTGCGACAACTCGAAGCCTAGTTTGTTCGCCCATAATTTCAATCTGTCAATTAAAAAAGAGTAAAATAATCATAAGATAATAATTTTAATTTTTATTAAAGCATGGGGTAAAAATATTTGCTTTACTTTTGTTTTATTCGTAAAAGATCTGTACTGTTTTATTATTTCTTTTTCAACAATTATTTTTTCTCTTGGCAAGATTAGTGCAATAAGTTAAGAATAATTAATTTATAATTAATTTATTCTAATAAAATATAGATGAAAGCAGTTTGTTCATCGGACAATGATATTATATGAATGCTAATTGAATACGGCAGTAGTCTAATGAAATGACGGTAATCTTATTCATCAAAAGAAATCCATTTCTTAAAGTGAATTGATAAATATGAATTCTTGTCCACGAGAATACGAGAAAAAATATATACTTTCTCCGAAAAAATGCGCATTTATCACATCGCATTATTTAAAAGTATTTAATAATCGAGTTTATATTTAATTCTCAATAAAACACGATTGTAATAATTTTCGTGAAGCAAATATCTAATAATTAAACGAAATAAAAATGTTTAAATAAAAACGCTTTTCTCTCCCAAAAACACCGTTTCGTAGAACATGCTGTCATACGACGATTCAATGAAGAGACACAGTCCTTCACCTTTGACCTAAATATTACTTATCACTTTTACTATCGCGCAAGGAGAATAATCATTTTAAGATTCATTTTATTGCTACATAAATCAAGGATATCCTATTAAGAAGTCACAGAAACACAGGACAGTCAGATAATAGACCACGAGATACGTACATATTGCTATTAATGCTGTCGCTATAATTGGGAGCCTCGATCAGGATCAAGACAATAACGACAGGTGTGAAGCAGGGCTTCATAACTTTCCCACCTGCTGGTCACCTTGGTCCGATGTTTGGGAAGTTGTTTGCGTGTAAAAACACGGTAAACTGAAGTTCACGTTTCACATCAAGAATGCCTATGGTCGTTCTCCTCGACGACGTCGTCGTTGTCGTCGTCGCCGTCGTCGTCGTCGTCGTCGTCGTCGTCGTCGTCGCCGTCGTGCGTATTCACTAACTTGGTGGCGACGGGGTCTACAAAGGCTCGATGCCTATAAGCACTTTTCGCTTATCGATTTTCTGGCCAGACTTGCGCACGGAAAGCACGAGCGAACAACGTACAACCACGCTGACTGTCGAGGACCAAAACTGATAGCATCGTTTCTTTTTCAATATATTTTAGATTAATATTTGATCGCGGATCGATGAGGTGTTGAGAATTAAGACTTATTATTATGTGCTAAATTGCAAATCTTTGTTTTGAACAATATGTTTATTACTATTAGAAATCATCGAAGGTCTTTGATGTGTAACTGCTTCGTATATGTTGTATTTTTTATGAGTGATGTTGATGTTGTGAATTATCCTTTATATTTTCAACTTCGAATATAAAATAGTGATAAAATGTTCTTGAATAAAAAAATTTATAAGAAGGATAGGAAAAAGTTTCCGCTTTAAAATTACTTATTTCTTAACTACATAAATAATGTATTGTAACTTAAGATATATGCCATTAATTAATGTTAAGATATACTTAAAATTAAAATTGATAAAAATGTTTATATATTTTAGAAGGTGCTATTTAATTTTTTAAATAAAAAAAAACTGATATAATTTATTCTTTCTTTATTAGTCTATAATCATAATTTGGGAAGAAATATTGCTTATATCATATTTTATTGACTTTTCATTATTTTATTTTTCTATTGCAAGACAATACAGTTATCATAATTCATTTGCCAGCATAAAGGCATGTAAAATCTTAACAACAATAATATACAACAGCAATGAGGACACTGTTAATTCAGATGCGCCGCAGCTGTATATCTCGTGTTCTAGGGGATGTTCCGTGAAGCAATTATTCAATCTGCGTCTTTTTAGAGCATTCAGTGGAATCTTGTGACAGGGTTTGTCGCCCGTGCTATTTGGGTACTCGAAGGGTGAAATATTAACGGGCGTTACTTCTAATCTCTTGTAACATGTTGGAAACATGCTATTGACGACGACTAACAGCAGATTAGTATGTGTCACCTGTAAATTATTGGAGATGATTTTTTTCTTCAAACTATTTGATCTTGACAATAATAGAATTCTCAATTATGTAATCACGCATGTGCACACATACACATACACACATATACAGTTCATATAATACTTATAAGTATAGTACATATAATCTTTTTTTTTATCAATTATTATCAATTAATTCAATTAATTCAATGAATCAATTGCATGAATATGTCAGTAAATATCACATTATCTTATAAATTTAGAAATAAAGGAACACAAGAAAGTAGAAAAGAGCATTAATTTATTATAAATAAATTTGTTATAAATAAATCAAGGATTAACATCTCATTAAATCCGATAGCCAAAGATAGATTTTGAGCAAAGTATGCTATTAACTTTTAATGACAGAAGATAATAAATTTCAAATAGAATCTATAATCAGAATCTAACAATATCAAGAAACTACTGTTAGAAATAAAGCTTGCTAACATGCTATGCAACAGATTAGCCGTAGAGCCTGATATGACGGCAGATTGGTGGCAAAAAGCAAAGCTCTGCTCATAGAATATCAACAGATTCTGTCAGATTCTGTCATAGAACGTGACAGAAAATGTTAGCAAACTGATCTCAGATGAGATTAGTTTGATAACATTTTCTGATCAAATCTGCAAAATTGTCAGTCTGCCAACATTTTGCCGACTGAATCGGTTTAATCTTATTTCTAATGTTAAAAGATTCAATGATAGCAAAGATTTATTAATTCAATATTTTATTTATTCAGTAATTGCTAGTAATTATTATACTGTTAGTTAAAATCGCTTTATATTATGCCGATTCATTGTAAATTAGATAAGGATTCAAAACTGTTGACGGCAACTACTGCATACTATATACATATCTTTAATTATTCATGTATATTGTATGAGAAATAATGTTCATACATTAGTTTCCCAGATAACAAAATGTTTAAAAATTTATTGTATATAACGTATTGTTTAAATTAATTTTTTGTAATTTTTCGTAAATTTTTTTTAATTAATTACATTCGAGTTTACATTTAAAGTTAAAAGTAAAAATTAAAATAATTAAAGAATAAATAAATTAGTAATATTTTAAAAAATTTTATAAGATTTTTAAAAAAATATTATATTGTAAACATGTTTTCATCAACGTCAAACTTCTAAATTTTTAATTTAATAAAAACTATTTAGAAAATCGCATTAGAAATTAAAAATAAGATATTGGAAATTTTAAAAGAGGCACTTATAAAAAATTCAATGTTATTTCTGTGTAATTACAATATTTACATTAACAGCAAAATAATGTTTTACTTATTCTGTAAATATTATGAATATGTTATCAATCTCAAATAAGATAAAATTGAAAAAATATAGTAGCATATTTAAGTGAAAGATATAATGAATGTTACAAAAAAAATTATTACAATAATAATAATTTAAAATAATAAGTTTGTATCTCGCTGATCAATTAAACCTTTACATATGTTGTTAAGATCATGACTATAAATAACATTCAAAAGATTTCAGCCCTTGCTTGTTGTTTATTAAAAAGTTATTAATAAAAAAAGTTTAGAAGTATAACTTATATCAGTGTTCAAGAGCGTAATTTATATATATAAATATAATAACATAAATAAATATAATGTACGTGTAAGTAGGGGAAAGATGGAACTTAGAAAAACCCATCTTAACCCAATCTTAATTTCAAATCAGAAAAAGGTTTAAGTTAGAAATGCTCTATTTATGATTTAAAATTAAAATTATGGTTGTGTTGGGACAGATTTTTTTGGAAGGACAAGGAAGGAGCTTCTTCGTCCAAGTATTTACTTAAATTTTTTTTATTAAAACAAGAAATTTATAAAATTTCATTTTCAAACAATCCAATATTAATTATAAAAACCTGTATATTAGTTCATTTTTTTTTGAATAATAATTTCAAAGTTGACAAAAAATATCAACAACATCAAAGCTTTTTTTTAATATTATGTTTGAGTTATTATATTTAATAGAATAAACATAAAAAGCATGTTAAATAAACATGACATACATATTTCTTGTTTGTTGCATTTTGCTTTCATTCAACTATATATTTAAATATACAAATATATAAATAATAATAATCTATGTATTACGTTATATAATATTAATTAAAGTTTAAATTAAGACATATATACATGCTCATATCATTAACTTAATTTGTTAATAATTTTTTAATAAACAATGGCTAAACAACAATGGCTAAAATCTTTTGAATGTTACTTAAGACTGTCATGATTGACATGTATCAAGATTAAGCTAATCAGCAGAGTGTCCATTATTGTAAACTTTACCAAAAAATATTGTAAAAATGTTGTAAAAATTATCAAAAATACTTACTCTCTGAGCATAGAAAGGTCGTGAGCAATAGTCGGAGTGATCGGTGATACCTTTGATAGCAATCGACATATTCAGCATATAGAGTGTTCGCTTTTGATCGCAAGGATAATGATAGAGATAAGGCTTTGGTGGCGGTGGCGGGGCTGGTGCATCCTCATCGAAGTGGTATTTACCATATCCAACGGGCAAGTTTACAAACTGACTTGTAAACCACATTAATCGCAGCAGAAACCAGAGTAACAGTTTTCCAATATATCGCAGCGGCTCCATCAAAATATTTGCGGAATTTTTGGTTAGCTGGAACAATTTGCATATTTATAAATTATTTATAAAAATATTTTCTTTTTTTTATAAAATAAAAAATAGCAATAAAGAAAAATTCAGGAAATACCTCAAATACCAACACACATACATTACATAGTATTATGTAAATGTTTTTTATTCATTGATCTGCTGAACGGTTTGTTTCGTTGATGATGAAAACGTGTCTAAGGAACACCAAAGTCAAAATGATTTTACTTTGATTCGAAATGATCGTGATGAATACACTTTCTGTATGACAAGAAATTAATTCCAGTATGTCGACAATTTTGTTACTCGATGACAAGATGACTTTGCACTGATCTTATAAATTTAATATGTGTGAAAATTTTCTGCATATAATAAAATTCTAAAACGGACTAAACAGTTCAGTTTATATATGTATTGTATACGTTGGCATTAGTAAGCATTCTTCATATTATTATTTAAATCTCACATGTCTCAGTAGTCAAAGAATAAAATAATCCAAAAAGCAGAAGATCTAGGTTCGATCTCTGATTAAGGTAATATTTTTCGCGATAAATAATTTCTTACAGATTTTTTAATTATTATTAAGATATTATTAAACATGTCATTCGATTGCTATGTTTTTGGATCCATAAGTAAATGGCACAATTACAAATAAAATTATAGAATAATTTATTGAATTTATTAATTATAAATTCATAAAATAGGCACGTTTTGCGATTTTCTCTATTGTTTATACGACTAGAATGGTTTAGTTTATATATTAATAAAAAGTATTAATAAAAAGTTCTCATAATTATTATTCTTTCTTTCGTAAATATGTATGTCCCCTAGGTCACTGTGATACACTTAATTTACAGTGTAATAGCTTGTTCTTCATTGTCATTTTATTTTTAGCGTAAGCAAAGCATACGAGTACTTTGTTCAGTAAATGCTGATTTTTTTTTTATACTTTTATTCTAAGTTTTAATGCAAAAAAGTCTGAGCAATGAAATCGCTTTTGTTTGTATTTATTGTACTTTTCAAAATCATTCTTTTATGTTACCTAGACATAGATGAATTCCTTTTTGTATATAATTTAATTTCAATCTCCTAATTTTTATTAAGAGTATTCTCGATAAATATAATTAAAAATGTAACATTTATTTTAAATACTGCTATTGTGTGAGAAAAAAGAAAAAGTTTTATGTTTTAATATTTAATATATTTAATAAATTCATGTCACATATATTTTATTAGATCAATGTATGATGTTTCCAATATACACCCTTGTAATTCCATAGTGAAAAAATGGATTCCCACACTACTGAGATTTGCAAGGTTGTTAAATTTTATAACTAAAAATCATTATTGACTTTTTCTGCCATAACATAGTTATTATATTAAAATGATGTCAGTTTGATCACGATGGATTTTTTAGGTATCCATATGAAGCGCTAACAAGATCTTTATATTTATAGATAATCTTTTCAGATTTTGTCAAGCTTGAAATATATTGTATTCAATATTTGCCATTATCTATATAAAATTATCTAGATAATTATCTTAATGAAGAAATAATTTTACCTTATCTTTATCTGGATAATTAAAATATATATTATCTTCATCTTTATCTTAAATAAAAAAAGTTATTTCTTGCAAATTATCCAAATTAACATAGTATAGTAAAATTTACAATACGGAAGTCATATAATCGATGCCAACTAAGTAGTTACGAAATTTGTACGTATAAGTATGAATTCGATTAAATTTTAGATTTATCTGGTATCAAATATTTTTCTACACACAAATTATTTAAAGAATGGTCGCGCTGACATATGTGATTAGAATAATATAAATCATTTATATTAAGAACTGCATTAATTACATTTCGCATCCTCACTTGAGCTATATAATCAATAAATAGTAAAAGTTTGTTAAAATGTTGTTTTTGTATTATTATATTTCTTGCATCAATATTATTTTAAAATAACATCAATATTATTTTAAAATTATCTAGAAAAATGATATAATTTTATTTTTTAATTGATAAATTTAAGTTAAATTTAATTGAAATTATCTTTATCTTACCTAAAATAAGTTTAAATATAATTTGTTGTATCTTATTTAGATTTTAAGTTCTAAATGCAATACTAGTTATATGACTATATCTCCACTAAAGAATAATAAAATTATTCGAGACAATTTTCAAATATTTGAGAAAAATCAAATTTAAAGTTCTTTGTTTAGCTTATGTACCGTAATATTTTAATATTTTTCAAGTTCAATGATATATGTAGCTGAATGCGTAAAATTTTTTGTTTCCATGGCAAAAATGCTACGTTTCTTAGAATTTTATAACCATTTGTCAAACGTTTTACAATAATCGGTGGGCAAACGTTTGACCAGGTGGACATTGATTTTTGGACTTTGGATGTTTAGACATGAACTTTAATATTTAAATGTTTCTCAACGTTTAAATAATGTTTGTGTGTTGGTAGAATAGTTTGCTCTTCACTTTCAATTCTTGTTAATTCTTTTAAATGCAAAATTCTCCTTTGTATTTTAATTTTCAACTGTATGGCAATATATTCAATTCTCATACGTAGAGATGCATTACATTCAATATTCTTTGACTTCTTTTGATTTTTATCATTACTTACAACCTCTTGACACCATGCTTGATAATCATAGATTTCAACCGGACTGTAGAGACCCTGTTTGATCATGGATAACATCACGGGGCCTTCTTGAGTGCCCATAAACTGCCCAGTATCGTTATGTGCGTCCGAGATCACCACATAGCCATTTTGATCTAAGAGGTAGCAATCGATCCATTTATTGCTGCAATTTATCATCGAATTCGTCGTGTTTGCAGTCAATTTAATGAATCGCTTATACAGATCTATCATTGGCATTTGAAAACCCACTACCGCCGCTGGCGCTTTCTTGCCGCCATCCCTAGGAGATACACTCATTGAAACCGTCACTATCGCATTCGCACCTGCTTCCCATGGAACTATAAAAGTATTTCATCTTGTATAATATATTGTATTAGTAAAGATATCACCACAAACATTATGAGCGATGTAATAATAAAGAGACACTGGTAATGCTAAATTTTTTGTATTAAATATTTTTTTATTTCATTAATTAAATTGTTCTATTTTATATTGTTAATCCTTTTATTTTTTTTGATTCCTTTATATATATTATTTTATTCCATCAGGAGTAAACCTGATTTTTCTAAAATGGATAAAAATGGATAAAATCGTTAAAATCCATGTATTTCATAATATCATGTAAATGTTTTGAATAGATCCTAAGAATATAAAAGTTAGAGGAAAGTTATCTTGTAAAAGTAAGTAGGTACCGTTACAAGTTACCGATTTAAAAAAAATAACATGTTACAGTTATAGTTACTTAAAAAGTAACGAGTCGTTACTTTTTAATTATTTCTCAGTTTACTTCCTGTAATGTTTTGTACATTTTAAATATATCGTGCTATTTTAAATATAAAAATCTTATATTTTTAATGTACTTCTTGTAATATATTTCTAAGGACTGACTGCAACGACATTAAGCGAGATTTAAAACTTTAAATTTATTATAGCAGTCGAATTTGATTGGTTTTTATTTTACATCTAATCAATCACATTAAGACTAAGTTTGAAAACATCATCCGAGTGCTCCTACACATCATTTTATTCTTGTTTAACATTTGGTGAAAAACAAAGATAAAATGATATATGGGATATTTAAATGTTTTCGAACATAGCTTAAAAGTGCAACAGTGAGAACGAGACTGTTAGTGCTATTAGTATAGGCTGTGTTCAACTCAAAAGCTTTGAAACTGTATAAGATTTTTAAATGTCTTTAGTTTATACATTTAGATCCATGAGAAACTAAGGGAGAAACTAACAAAAATCCATCATATCAAAGATTTTTTACAACAATTGCTTTCTCTACTGAACATAGCCATTGTGTCATTTTATCATTAAATATAAAACAAGGATAGAATGACACAATAGCGCTAAATGACAAATAAATTTGAAATATATAAAGTAACGATGAAAATAATTATTAAATTAGTTATTAATTACTAAAAAAATGTAATTAAGTTAAGTGACAGTTATAAATGGAAAAAAGAAACGAAGTTAAGTTATAGTTATTGAAAAAAAGTAACTCTAACTGTAACTTTGTTACAAGTAACGAGTAATAAGTAACAAGTTACTTCCCAACTCTGATAAAGGTATGACATAGTGTGGATACTTTAAGTATCCTGAGAATATATGATAAATAATATAACATATAAATGAATGATATAAATATTCTGAATGTGTTCTAAAAATATATAGTTATAATATACTAGGCAAATGTCATACGAATGTTCTCTGCGGCACGAGTACATTCAGTATGATAGAATATGTAGAAAATTAAATCCTTTTTTATTATATAAATCTTTTTTTAATTTATAAATTTAAACAACATATCTTGTTTTTTAATATTTTTTCAAGGTAGCATTGGGTGCCTATACTTGGTCATTTTTTTATCTGTTTATGAAATGATAATTTGGCATTAATTATATTAACATCAATTTTTCAGTAAGAAATCATGTTAAAATAATTTCAGAGAACATTTATATAAAAATATTAAATATAAAATATTTATAAAAAATTCTAGTCTGCTTAAAAATAATATGATTCTTACCGGTTACAAAAATGCTGTTGGAATCTAACTCATTCTGAAAGATTGCACCTTTGTACCAGGGCTCGTTCACCGCTCGTTTATAAAAATTGCCAAAGATGATACCATCGTCTGCATCTGCTAACTTACCAAAATGATGCCATCTAGTAAGGCCACTTTGTGTCGCGATGAATCTTACAAAGATACCGTAAGAACGTGCTAAATTCTGAGCCTTTAGAGGCAAATCTGTTATATGGTTGCGTTGGAAACTGTTATTTGTCGCCTTGGCATCGAACACAAGTAGCTGCATAAGTTCCTTGTTACAATAGTAATCGTCGTGCTTGAGCGTTTGTCTGCCGCAGTCGGGCTCTTGATCGTCTTCATCTATAAATGGATAAGCCTGGTATTGCTCTAACCAACGCCAGCCAGGTTGGCTTATCAGTGCCAAAAAATGGAGCAACTCGTCTTCTGGACTATCAAATTCATGTCTCTCTTGATAATGGTAACGACAATACACCCAGCTTGGGTGCACGCGCCAACGATCCCCCACAAAGTAATCCGACACGTTTATGTTCATGTTTTGATTTCTGCGGATCTCGTCGCCGACCTGAAAGAGTTTAGCATGCGATTATTTGAGCGCAATTCTATTATTCTATTATTATTCTATTATTAGCATAATCATTATTAGTATAATCAGAGTTGGGTAAGCTAATGTTAGTTTTCAATTAAATTAAGTTAAAGTTAAAGTGACTTATAAATTAATTTAATTAAAAATTGCATTAAAATTAAATTAACTTATGTTAAATTAAAAATTAATTTTAAAAAGTACTATTTATTAAAATATAATTTAAAATATAATTTTTAAATAAAAATATTCTAAATAACAAAATAATGATAAGTGGGCCATTAAATAAATTTAATATTTTATTTGTAAATTAAGTTTATATGAAATAACAAAGAGATATTATTTTTTTAAATGGGAATGTGCTCTTTTTTTTACAATTTTTTCTTTTACGTAAATGAATTTTTAATTTAGAAGAAAAATTAATAAGTTAAAGTTTATATATTTTAAAAATAATTATTTAAAGTTAATAAATTAATTCACTTAAAAGTTAACTTAAGAATTTTTAACTTAGTTACTACCTATTGGTGGATTTAGCAGCATAATAAAAAAAAAAAACTAATTACTACCCAATTCTGCGAATAATTATGTATAATTATTTAAGATAATTTTGTATGTAATTGTTTACTTTTTAGGTATTGTACGCCACTATAATAGCTTTCGCGTATGTTATCTTTTTGAACGGTACGCCATTATAGTGGCTTTCGCGTATATCATCTTTTTGAACGGTACGTGTACTATAGTGGCTTTCATGGCTGTCTTGTTTTTGAACGGTATGTCACTGAAGGGACTCACTCTGTCTTTAGATATGTGTAAATTATCGCCTGACCGCGCGCGTTATTTGTTTTGTTTCACATTTGTTTGGCCCAAACCATGTTTCCTAACAATATCAAAGCTATAAGAGTAACTCGTACTCGTTAAAGAGTACTCGTGTCAGAGATATCGACAGCGTACGATCTTTACATGAAAATGTATAAATAAATTATAATTTATTTATATATAACTCTATTCTGACGTAATTTCATAGTGGAAAGCGTCACCAGACACAAATCGCAGTACGACATTATTTACGCGCAATCCGCGTCGAAAGAGATGCCGTAGAGAAAATACAATGCCGCGGAAAGTCCCGCCATAGCTAAGAGGTTAATAACTGTATTAATTAATTATATACGTAAATAATTTTTAATTCATTAAAGATAACGGAATTGCCATTTCGTTACTGCCTACCTTAATCCAAGTATTTCCATAGTTGGGTATAACGACTGCGAGGGTAAATGGCGTATCAGGCAAGGGGGCATAAAAATAATCACGTCTCTCAAGGTTGACCCGACGATTGTCATCATAATGCAATTTCACGGGAATCCCTTTCATGCTACCTTGCTTATGGCTTACCAGCGCCTCTCTTAGTGCTAATATTTCGGGGCCTGGGTTCCTGTGCTCGTTTTTAAAGAGTAGACGCTTCAAATGAAAGACGACGACAGAAGGAAAACGCAACGATTAAACGAAAAATACAAAAAAATGTCTTTTTTTTATTTAATAATTGATTCGGTATATATTCATCTATGATTTTTGTATTTCTTGTCGAAAATGTTGTTACCTTGGCCCGCGTCCGTCGTCGAGTATCTCTACCTCCGTAAGGTCGACGCTGTTATAATTTAATTTAAGCCGACCTTTGTAGACCGGCCGGAGATCCGGATGTAGTATCACGTAGCCGTTGTTGGACACGATGAAGGCGTAGCCATTCACGCCGAGCTTGTATGGCAATGTAAGCCTGCGGATGTCGTCGATCGGTACGTCTGTACCCGCCACGCCGAGAAACGTGTCATTTATTGTACCGGTCATATTGTCGTGACTACGCCTATGGCCGAATACCGGCGTACCAACGGAAGTCAGCAGCCTGTATTCCTGCCACTTGGTGGTGTTCAGGATAGACGAGTCCTCCTCGATGTTTTCGCTCTTGTGCAGCTACGCAGAGCAAAATGCGAAATTGAAGAATCATCTCAGTGACGTTATCGTCTTTACAATTTTTACTAAAAAGAGCGAACACGTCGCTAAGCGAAAGGCCACGCTATCTAATTCGCCCTCGGTCATTTCGATGACGAGGTATACAGAGTGTGTGTACTCGAAATTAAGGGTACAATCAAAGTTTCAAATTAGGAAATTGATTGCATAAATGCAAATTTTCATTGCGCATGATATTTTTCAACTAAAATCTTGTCGTCGAGTGGTAAACTCTTAAAAAAGCGAGTTTGTCCTCTGGTTGTCCGCTTAATCCCGAATTTGTGCAGCAGCTAACACTGATCTAATAAATGGAAAATGAATAAAAATAAACTCGATAAAGCTCAATCAACAGGATACTAAACCTAGCTCAAGGTATTTAGTTCTTAGCCCACTAATGACAGCTAATCGCTCGGAAATCATTCAGTGAATCGATTAGCGATATCCCAATATATCTAGCGATTAATTAACTTGCAGATATATATTTGCTCAGCTCTCCGAATCGACACTTTAATGAATTGTCGGCTAATACCTCTAGATAATAAGCCTTTTACTTTAAATTCGAGCGAGGTATTTGAGAGATCCTAAATTATATTTTATTTATATATAATTAAGGTTTATTATAAAACCAATAAAAATTTATTTAACAACATTTTATCTTTTCAAATATCTCGCTTGATTTTACACCAAACAGAGTGATCAAAATGGAAAAAAAATCTACTAATTCAAAGCAAATCTTTTAATATTCATTTTTAGGAGAAGGAATTTAAGCAATGTTATACTCGTGATTTTTGTGTGTTCCTTTGCGTGTTTGGTGTTCGAGAGATTAAATACAGCAGCATGTGCCAAGGGTGATATAGATTAATGCGATATAGATCTAAACGAAGTGCTAAACGAAAAGCCTGGGGACAGGCAGCGAGGGTTCTTTCTCGATCGTATCTAAACCTGCTGTATGTAGATTGCGTCCTCGTTTGATCGTATGCCCAGCTGTTTTCCCTTCAGATGCTTTAGCAGTCGCGACTTTTGTGGAGCGTACTTCATCACCAGCCACAGCCAAGTGGCAAGTGCCGGATTCTAATAGGATTTACGTAAGTTTATTTTGTTCTTTTTATATCCGCTTTTTTATAAAAAATGATGATTATCAAAAAAAAAAATATTGAAAACATTGAAAGACAGGCAAAAGTCATTAGTAGCAGTAAGCAAATTGTGATTATATAACTTAAAAAAATAATATATAAGTAACAATCATATTTACATATTGGAAAAAAAATTCTCGATATGATAACAATAGTAAGGCTAATGAGAATCAATGCTGTAAATGGTGCGCAATTATATGTTTTAATTTTGTTGATAAAAAGTGCCAAACGTTTCGATTCAAATTTGAGTCATCTTCGATGGTATAAACACGTAAGTATATCTTTGAGTCCAATTAGTAAAATCCAATCATAAAAAACAATGATAATATGTCAAATGCAATTATAAATTTGTTTTTAACAATAAGATAATAAATGACAAAAAACTTGTTTTTGTTTTGGTTGTTTCTTATCAAGCTTAAAAATTATTCTCAGTTGTTGCCTTACATTGGAGATGTAACTGTCTCTCATTACAATGTACTATTTGTATTACATTGTACTAATGAGATTTATATTGCTTTCTTTGCATCATCTTATCTGTGTCTCTGATGATAACTATTTTTTCTTTTTTACTTCATACGAATGTTTTAAATGTGCTATCTCACATTGAAAATTTTTTTAGAAAATAATTAGCAACTTCACTTGGTTAACCGATGGTAAGTAATATATTATCATTATTTTTTATGATTAGATTCCACCAATTAAAATATACTCAAGGATATATATTCACATATTTGTACCATTGAAGATGACTCAAATTTGAGTCAAAATATACTTTTTATCAGTAAACAAAGTTAAAATTAAATATATAACGCTAATTCTTATCAATCTTATTATCCATTAGCATTAATATTTACAATAACACTATAACGATAAAATTTATTATTCTTTTAAAAATTTAAGCTCTTCCTACCACGAATTGTAATAATTTTCAGATAAATTTCCTTTACATCCAATTGAATGATACAATTATACAATTGAATATTTTTCTTTGAATTTATATTGAATATTTATGTATATAGTATGAATTGAATATTGTCTATAATATAAAAATCTATGTCATATTTAAAACAATAATAAACAATAATAATGAAATGATAGAAATATCCATAAAACAATAATAAATAAACGATAAAATAACAATTATGCAATATACTTCTTGCAAAGTATTTCGAATTTATCGCATATTGTTTAAAAAATTTGTTTTGTTCATTGAATTATAAAAAAGAATTAGATTAAAAAAGAATTAGATTAAAATTAAAATTTTAATTTTCCTACCGTAACGTCAGCATAAGCATGTGTCCAAACAATAGGATGTTTCACACTCTGAAGTACCAAGGGCAGTGCTACGACCGAAATATACTTCAGCACTCGCTCGCGCACTTCCTCCTGTGTCTGCACATGTTCGAAATCACCGTGGTTCAAACATGACTTTACCATCCATTGTACCTCGGTTATGTTTGTTACTTCTTTGCCTATGAGGTATGTAAACACCCGCACTGGTATGTGAGTGCCATTCTCGCTCCAATTCCATTTTTTAAATACCTGGAAAAATGAAAAATCAAAACATTCCAAAGTAATATCCACTTAGAAAAATGTTTCATATAAAAAAAAGTGTTTCATATAAACAATATAAATCTTGGATTATTATTATTATTTCTATAAACTTGTAAAAAGTTTCTTTAGAACAAAAAGAGAAAAAAAAACAGAATTAGCTTTATGTTTATTCACAATGCTGCAAGCAGATACTTTAATAATTTTAGGGGATGCCTGTATAAAACCGACACGAAGAGCTGAGTTCAGATCTATAGTTCCATCGAGAAAATAGGACCATCATCCCTCTAGAGTACCGATCGTGGGGATTCGAGAATATACATGTATATATGTATATTGTAATATATGTATGTATATACATATGTGTCGAAACGTCTATTATTGTTATATTATTAATTTATTAATATATAATCACAATATATAATCACACATTAACAGCTTATGTCGGCTCTGTATATAGGCATCCCCTATTTCTGCTTTAGATTCATTTAGGAGTCTTTTTTATATTCTATTTATTTTTAACAATTTTATCACCATTTCAGTAAGTTTCAGTAAGCGAGGAAATAATCAAAGTTTATGTAATGATGATTGCAATACCTCTTTCAGATTTTCTCCCAGTTTTCCTCCAGGAACACCATCAGTAACAAGCATGATGAGTTGATTACATGATGTGTCAGCGTCACAATCATGTATCTTTCGATAGCTTTTGAGTAGACTGAATGCTTTGGTGAAGGCCGCTGTGAGATTGGCAACTTCCATCATCTTGATGTTGTCCATGGATTTTTTGAACGTATCAAGATTCTCCGGAGTAGCTTGGATCAGCATATCTTTAAAACATGGCACCAGCTCAGTCGTTTCATTGTTATATTTCAGTAACGTGACGTAGTCATTGTTCGATAAAGTATCCAGGATCGCGTTCACCGTTGTCTTCGCTGCCATAACATTTGAAACAAAACAATAGAAATATTTTTATATAATTTAAAATAATATTATATTACTTCTTAATTATAAACTCAATGGTCGCAACAAGTTAAAAAAATATCACAAATATTAATTTATCAAATTAAAAATTATAAACATTTTTATTTTAGCAAAACGCTACTACATTTCTTAATTTTAATTATCTTGTTTATATTCAAAGGTTTAAAATTTTCTATGACATGTAAAAGCTTTAAGTACAGAATTTCCAATTCTGTTTTTTTTTAAATAGCCAATTTTTTTTTTAATAGCCAATTTTTCGTACCAATCGTCTTTCCCATGCCGGCCATGCTGCCGCTGACATCCAGTAGGATCACCATATCCTTACTGCATGTGGCCGCTTCGATGAACCAACTACGTACCCTGCAATCATACAGATCAGCAGAAGAGCCATCATCATCATCATCATCATCATCATCATCATCATCGTCATCATCATCATCATCATCATCATCATCATCATCATCATCATCATCGTCATCGTCATCGTCGTTATTGTTAACCTCGTTCTTCGTGTCATCGTTTTGATTTGCATCTTTATTATCATCCTCATCGATTTTATTATTGTCATCACTGTCGTTATCGTCATCATCGTCATCATCTTCAGCATTCGTTCGCCACTCCATAGCAGGATATTGCCGAAACATACCAGTGACCGAACCAAAATATTGCCACGACAACGCCGGATCAGATTCGTAATTTTGACGAAACATATCGTCTAGTGGTTCAGTTTTCATGATGTCCTCCTTCACTTCGTCCGTGAGATCGTATACATTAGTCGGTATATGAACTGACGAGTAGTTTGTGTTCACTGCGATATTGTAGAAATGCAAGTCTGAAGTCAGTTCCATGTTTCTGTAATTAATTTGCAATATCTTTTCATCGATTTATTTCGCTTAATAATTCTTGGCATAACAATGTATTTCACAATGTAATTTAAATAAGGTCACTAAAAAATAATTGTGCAATTGAAGAATTTTGCGCTGATAAAAATTGCAATTGAGAGAAACGTAATGTAATCAACATACAGAATATTCCTTTTTAATTTTATAATTAATTTAATTTAATAATTAATAGTTAATTAAAAGTGACCGAATTTAACCAATTTTATTTAACGTTACATTTTATAGAAAAAAATCAAATTTTATAAAGAACTAGAAGGAAAAGTATAATTACTAAAATGTTTGTTAGATTTAATTATTTGTAAAAAATAAATTTACATTACTTTATTATTTTCAATACTTAATTTGCAACTTTGTTTTTTTTAAATAATTTTTATAATATAAAAATCTTTAGCATATAATTTTCTAAAATGCTTTTCTAAATGCTTCTACTTTGTATTGTATTGTATGATTAAACTAATAATTATTATAATTAAAATAAGTTCTTTAAGAAGCTATTAACAATGTTGCATAGGCATCATTCATGCTTAAGTTACTGAGATCTGTAAACTTTTACTTCCAATAATTCCGTGACAAATTCACACCGGAGGCAATTTGAAGAAAAAAAAAACACGGCAAGGCAGAACAAATTGCTCACCTATACACCTTCACTTTTCTCTTGCAACGTTTTTTCTTTTTCGTTGATGTCGTCTTGTTTGATGAGTCACGTTCGATGACAGGGCTGCACTTGGAGGAAACGTAAGTGAAGTTGCCATCGACAAAAGATGGGTCCCAGTTCTCTGCAGCCTTCTCGGCTGCCATTCGAATGCAGGTGACTGCATCCATCTTCCGACGCAACATTCTACCCACATTTTTGCTGATTGTGTCGACCAATTCTTTTCCAGACTTATCTTCAACTCGTGTATTCATGTTTTTGTATTTCTACAACAATATCATTAGCTTTAAAATTAATATTTGATATTAGAAAAAAATATAAATAGTCATACAATCCAATAAACATATGATGATATATTAAATGTTTATTATACTTAAAGATAGGATAAAAGTGATAGTATAAGTTTACGAGATAAACGTTTTAATTTTTATAATTTTTATACCATAATATAATACGTTAATTTTATTCGCTTTTATGACGTTTGTATAATACAAAACAGATTTTATTTGTTGAAAAATAGTATATGAGTATACAAAACGAAAAGTTTTATTTCAAATATCTAACAACGTCTATTTTGCGTCAAAAAATCATATATTTATTTAATCGAAAAAACATTTATTGAAAACAAAACAAAGATCTTGATTATTATTATAAGAGCATGATATACTGTTTCATTAATAATGTCATTGAATTAATAAAATTATTTCCAATTAGACTATTGGTTCAACAGCATTTTTTTCTCAGTGTATATATATATATATATATATACACACATATTTTTACAACTACAATATATAAATGTTTTATTACGACTAATAAATGTTTTATTATTAGTAGTTCATTAACAACGTAAATAAACCATTAGTATACTAACAAACTTAATAAAGAAAATTATTTACGTATAGTCATATAAAAAAAAAAATTTATCTAAAGTTACTTAACATAAGCAAAATAAATACTTGTTTTCTTCTGATCAGTGGTTTTTCTTAGAATTTTATGTATGTATATACATATATATGGTACTTAATTTTAGATAAGCATTTTCTTATGACTATATACGTATTTCATTTTATTAAGTGTAATTTTTTTTAGTGTACTATTGTTTTATTTATGTTCTATTTATGTAATAACAGCAAAGGAATGTATACATATATATGCACATATATGTATACATAAATATTTATATGAACTGATATATTTTTTTTCAATAAAGTAATTTAAAAAGCGGAAGATACGTTTCTGGCTCTTCGTATGTGTAATACGTATGTGTAATACGTTTATTCAAAAATGAGAAAGCTATTTAAAATAATAATAAAGACAACGTCTTTTAAATGGGCATTGTAATATGTTTATATATTTGTACTTGTTATTTGTACAAATTATGTATTCATAAATATAGTTTATTTGTTTATCAAATATGATTTTAATTGATTGGAGAATAGCGTTAAAAAAACGAATAAATATAGTTTATAACAACGTATAACGTGTCAATCAGATATCACAACTAAAATTATACGGAACTGATGATTAAGTCTATTACATTTAGATCCCCTATATATATTTGATTTAAACGTATAATATATCATCGTGTGTTATTAGGAAATTAGAAGCATTTAGAGAAGGATTTTATACTAAAATTATATACTAAAAATTTTTATATTATAAAAATTATCAAAAAAATAAATAAATAAATAAAATTGCGAATTAAGTATTAAAAATAATAGGGTAATGTAAATCTGTCTTTTACAAATAATTACAAAAATAAACCAATTTAAATTTTTTCTTAGGAATCAGGAAACATCTTAGGCAAAAAATCGCTGTATTCCTTAAATTTGCACTAATATCGATATTATCTTGAATAAATATGTATATTCACTTCTAGTAATTCCTCGGGTCGCGCTATTTGATTTGCGAGTTCCCATAACTCGATGCCTAGTTGGTCCGCCCATCTGGCCACACTGGAAAAATTGTGAATATTAAAATTTTTGAAATAACGTGTCAATATAATTGTTAATTGCGTCGGACAATGCGATGACAATGATAAGTAATACAAATTAAAAATATAATAAATATATGTATACTAAATATATACTAGATTAAAGTAAATTATATATATATACATATATATGACACAAATAATTAACAAATTCTATTTTTTGACAATAAAAAACAAGTTGTAAATAAAGAAATTACTTTTATTAATAGTAATCTATTTCTATAGTATAGCATTGCAATGATAAGATGTTATGATGACACATTTAAAAGTCTTTATCAGTAATAGATTAATAGATTATCGAATACATTTAATTATTGCAATTGGATGTTCTAATTAAAACTATGTATGTAATAATATTTTAAAGATGACTAATAGGAATGCATCTTTTTGATAACGTTACACCTTTTTTTGATAATTTTGTATCTTTTTATGGCAAAATTAATGTTATTTTAATTTAAATTTTAATATGAATTCACTTATGAAAAAGTTTTTTTCGACATATTATTTTCGTAATAAATACAAATGCCTATACTTTGATATATTGCCAAGAATATTAGATCGGCTTTATCAGTTTAATGAACTCACTATAATTGTATTATTATTGTTATTATTTATTATCATTATTGTTGTTATTGTGGCTACAAAACTTTTATTTCAATATTTATTGTGCTGATTTGTCTTCAACGTTCTTTCACGCAATTAACGTTATATGAAAATCGATCCATGAAAACTCAAGCGCATGAACGAGCACGGATAGCACGCGTACGTAGAAGTTTTAATTATTTCTAAAAAATGATAAATCGGAAAATAATTTTATCATATATGGTTGGATTTGTATTAAAATAACCTTTAATTTCATCATAAAAAAATACAAAATTAAAAAAAAAAATATAAAGTAATGTGGGACTTGTTTAAACAAATTTTTTGTAATTTTTTTTTACATTGCTATTATAAAGTATTCTTGCAACCATTTTGCAACTCTTATTCGTAGCATTTTTTTATATCTCTTATAGTTTTGGCGATATTCGCCTCGAAATAAAAAAATGGATTTTCCTCAAGAAGGTGTTTTACCCCCTAAAATTTAAAACGGGCACATATAAAAAAATACGTGTCTCTTATTTTGGTGTAGAATATAATATATTCAAAGCTCATCAAAATCGGAGGGGGATACTTTCATACCCTTCCTTGTAAGTAAAATACATATACCTATGTATATTATTGATTTCCAATTTTTTCTAATATTTTTATTACATTAAATTTCTATTTAATCTATTTATAATGTGTTTATCCAAAACGCATTACGATTTTAACTTCCGCATTTTAAGCCGCGCTACTAAATAGAACTCACATGAGCGCGTCTTTAGCCAGACACACGGTGAATACCAGCATGAAATAAAAGACGAAACATCGACCTACAATCGTCGGCATGAACAAAAACCCTGTTCGGTCCGTTTTCTTCTTCTTCTTCAGCTCTTCTTTTACGATTATTATTCGTTCCTGATGTAACGTTACTTTGCTCTCCAAAGAAAGTATCCGCAAGGATCCGCAAAAGTTTACGATGGCAGATCAGACACTCAATTGGCAGTTTCTACCGCGGAACAATCCAGACCTAAAGTTTACCTCCGGTCCGATTATTTTTGGCTCTCAAGCAGCGCCGTCTTAAAGCTGCACAAGTTCCTTCTTGCCTTCTGGCATGGCTTATGGATATTAATAAAATCATGCCGGTCGGTCAGAACAGAATTCAGAGTAGGTAAAAAGAATTGTTAAACTTATTTTGAACATAATTACAACTCTATAATTTTCGATACTGAGAAAACCAATTTTGTGAAATACAAAATTTCTTTATTTTATTTGAAGTTTACACAGCAGAATCCCATGAAGTCATAATCCATAATAATATTATAATAACATTATAATAACATTAAAAATAATAATGTCATAATATTATCAAATACTATACGTAATTATTTAACATTTATAACAAATCTTATGTTACTATCGTTGGACGTATTTGCGATTTCGCATTTGTTATAATACATATACTTATAATAAATTATAAAACAGGACTAAAAAGTGATTATAAGTAGTGATCAAACAAGGGAATACTTTCAAAATTATTTCCTCGTCTAGCCGGTTCATGTAACGTCTCATTGAGGATGCAATTCGACGATACCTTGTAACGTGAATCCTTCGCAAATCGTATTACGTAACATGCACGCGATAACTTACGAATATATCATAGTCAGAGTGGATATGTACTTTTATCTTTAACTTCGTTAGAAAAATTATTCTACTTTGAGAAAAATTTGCATTTAATTTATTGCAATTAAAGTGCAAAGAATGTACAAAATAAATAGAAAATAAAAATTGTTTACATATAAAAAATACAAGAATTAAAAAATTCGTATTTGTATATAAAAATAAAAAAAAAACGATAAATTTATTATAATTATTTCCAATTAGTTGTAAGCAGATATGTTTATTTGAAAAAGTTGAAAAAAGTTATATAAATATATTGTTATATAAAAAATTTAGTAACTGGTAATGAATATATTCTATGCTACGATACTATAAGGTCTTGAAAGGCCATCATACACGACGTTATCACGAAATGCAATTATTAAATTGATGGTCTAACAACTGCAACGTCATATATTCGAGTGCTATACAAGAGATATGGATAACGTTTGCTAATGTGTAAAAATAATAAATAAATAATATTTTGTATTATCAGGTAAACTTTTAAACAGTTTTTTATACAATTTGACTATGAAACAAAATAAAAAGACTGTGAGACTAATAAGAATCAACGCTGACATCACAGTGAGAACAATGCGTAATCATATATTTAATTTTAATTTCGTTTATCGAAATTTATAGTCTTTAGAAAGTTTTAGAAAATACATAAACAAAATTATTCCTTTCGAATAATTGTCTCAATTGATATATTATTTAGCATTCTTCCTTAACAAACTCGTTTCCCGAAAAAGTATCCTGAAACTTTTGAATTATATTAAAAATAGTTTTGAAAATAATTTGTCAAAAAATTATTCGGCACACATGTAACAAGTGATTACACACTAGTGATTACACACATCTCTCTTGTTTCCTTATTTATTAATGTTGATATATCTATTGATAGTATTGCTAGGAAAGACATCTCGACAAATTGTGATATCCTTAAGAATAAATTCTTAAAAACGGTCTCTTTCGTTTCTAACTCAACTTTTTTACTTTTGATAATAGAATTTATAGACAAGCCTTTGGAATAGGTTCCACATTATTACTGATTATAGCCGATTTAATATTAAGAGATTTGGAGAAGAGGCTCACTACTCTTGAGAGTATCGGTGTATATTTATTATTTTTTTCATAAATATGTCGATGATGTTGCAATGCTATTCTTTCTAACTGATTCTCGGAATACTTAATTCTTACTACTTTAGACTCCAATTTATCATTGACACTAGAGGAAACGAATTGAATTTTCTTGATTGATTTGACTATGAGAATTGTTAATAAAGTGTGGAATCTTTATAGAATTTGTTTGATTTTACAAATCTACATTCTGGGAAGATATATAAATTTCTACTCTTAACATTCTCCTCTGTTCAAAAGGAGGCACTATTACTATACTCATTTATAGAGCTTATTTTCATTCAAAAATACCATGAAAAATTTAAATTTCTAGAAAAATTTAAATTTCTAGTAATCATCACTTTGTCAATGAATGAGTATGCTCTCAACTTTATTTTGGTAATAGTTTGGTATCATTCACGAATAAAGACTCTTTTTAAACGAGATGACATATCAATAATTTCAAAAACTTTTTTGAACACCTCGCGTAAAATAGTTTACATTATCTTTTATTTCGAGGACTTCTCAAATTAAAAAAAAATCATTAATAATTTGGCTTGCTAAACTTGTGTTTTTCAGTTTGATAAGAGATTTGAGAGATTTGATCATAAAGATGCTTCATAAAGATGCTTTCCCGGCATTTTCTAAAAGAAATGTAGTTTACAAGATCTGCTGTAATAATTGCTTGCAATATTGGACAAATTATAAGACAATTAAAAGCGAGATTAAATGGACATCAGAATCATATTCGTAACTACATAAATATTAAAACGCATTCGGCAATTACCGAACATAGAATAAATTGCGATCATGAATTTGTTTGGGATGACGTTAAAATTTTAGATTGTGAACGAAAGCGATTAATATCTGAAGTACTTTTCATTAAAAGACAGAATAATAGCTTAAATTCGCAGTCCGAATATTTACATCATAAATATACTTTCATTTTGAGCAAATTATAAACTTGTTTGTGTTTTGGTTATTTCTTGTCTAATAAAAGTTATCATTCTCGTTCTTGGTCATTACCTTGAACTTGTATAATCGTCTCTCATTGTACTATTGTAACGAGATATAAATTGCTTTTTTTTACATATTTCTTCTTATTGCGACCTAATTGCGACGTCTATTTGGTGAATGATAACTATCCCTTTTTATTTCTTACAAATGTTTTGCCATCTCACATTAAAAATTTTTTTAGAAACTATCCAAATAATAAAATGTTAGCAGTATACTCGTAGATTTGACACTGTTATAGCAGTCCATGCGCGATTGCTGTTTGATTTTTGTTGACATAATATCTAACATAACTTGATGATTGATTGAACAGATATTTTACAGAGATGTTATGTTGCGATATTAATTATGTAATATATATAAATAAGTTTCGAAACAGAAGTAATTTCTTAATAAGAATGTCATTGTATATTTTTGTGATATTCTCGATGTTGTAAGAAGACCCTCGTGGTGGAATCTTTATCACTTGTCATATCATTATGTCTGAGCGCGCAAAATATCAGTTCTGTGATTAGTAAACTTTAATTGCCAATAATTTAAAAACTATTATAGCTTCGACATTTTCGTATTAGAATTTTCGTCTAGAATGTTCCAAAGAATCTGCTCTTAAAAGGAAATGTGTCAGTTTTGGGACATCCTATATATATATATATATATATATATATATAGTATAGTAACAGTATAGTATCACGTACTATATTGTATGTATAATATATATATGTATATATTATACATATATATATTATTTAAAATATGATAAAAGTTAACAAAATAAATATTGTTTTCATCCCTTACGTAACAATTCAATAAAAAAATTATCTGATTTCATAACATTATCTGAAAATAAAAATAAATGTAAATAATAAATAAATGTAAATAATGGAATATAAACTAAACATTCTATTATTTTAATTATTGCGCATATGATAATAAAAAAACTATTGAATTTGACGAATACTTATTAATTGCGTGAGTATGTAATCACGAAGAATCAATAATTACATAATCTCATAAAATTTCAATAACGGTTATACCGATATCTTGAAATATTTTCACACATATTTAGTAAATGTGTAAAATTATTTCTAATATCTTGTATCAAAGAAGTTAAAAAAATTATAAAAGATTAAAATTATTTAAATAAAAAAGTATGAAAAAGTATATTTATTAGATAAAAGTATATTTATTAAAATAAATAATTTTGATAATTATGATTTAGACGTTACGTAAATAATTGTTTTAAAAATATGTCAAAAATATTATAAAAATGTTTTAAATATTTTGAAATAACCGTATTTAAAGTATTATACATATTGCGTATATGCAAAAAATTACTAGTACTCTGCAAAAAATTTTCCTTTATAAAAAACAATTTGATTAAATTATTTATAATTGTTAAAAAGTTCAAAAGTTTAATTTCTCGTAATTTATTAAGCGTTACATATTCCGTTAAAAGGAACATCTTTTAATCAGCCCTTTTCAGGGCTACAACTATTATTATTAAAACTTATGAATATCTTTCTACATCACAAATGCTTATAAATTGTGTTTTTGTGTTACTTTATTGTTTTAACCATATAATTAATAGAATGTTTTTTTTATGTACGAAATAATGTTATGAAATCAGATAATTTTTTTATTGAATTGTTACGTAAAGGATGAAAACAATATTTATTTTGTTAATTTTTAAACAATATTAATTTTAAACAATATGTAAAGTCGTCAAAGATTAAGTACCAGGCTGCGCCTGAGGAATGCGCGCTGGCCCTGATCACTACGTACATACGCGCGCTCATTCGTCATTTTTATTTGATCTACTGTAAAAACTATTCGTCGCACGCAATTTTGCTAAAGGAAAAAGTTTCTTTTAGCATAGAGAATCACGTAGTATACAAATGCGGGAGTTTTAGGACACCCTGTATATATATATATATATATATATATATATATATATATATATATATATATATACACATGTACATATACATACATATATACATATACATATATTTAAATCAACATATTCAATATATACTAAAAAATATATTAAAAAACATATTTTACAGTGTTGTTTATGGGAAGAATATTTATAATATTTTCAAATGATATTTTATGTTTAGGAAATTTTATAATTCTTCATTAATAAAAATGAAGCAGTTTAGGAGAAGTAAATAAAGAAATATACGCATTAACATAATATATATTTGTTTTTTAAATATTACACATAAATTTTATATCATTTGCTTCACAAGTTTTGTAACTCCGTTTTGTATTAAATTATATGTTCATAAAATTTAAAAAAAAACAAAAATAAACTTCTAAATAAACTATTAAACTTATTAACATAATGACACAAAACTTATTAACCTTATAATATTATAAATAAAAAACAATTTATTTTATGAAAAAAAAGTGAAATAGCATTAAGGGCCACTTTCACTAATTTAAATTAATCAACCGATTATTCCATTAAATTATTCTATTGACCAATCGCAATTTGTCCACAAATTTAATAAAAAATTTTTCTTAATTATATAGTAAAAATTACATTTCATAAATTATAGTTTTAGAAATGTTTCTTAGTACAACGTTTCCTATTCCTTTATGAAACTATATTATATAATATATGAAATCAATATGTGCTACTTAAATTGTAAGTAATGTTCTAAGATGCTAATATAATTCTGTGAGTTAGAATAGCATATTAAATATATTTTAAGATGTTTTGGCTATACTAGCAAAATATTATTGAAATTTAAAAATGTAAGCAAATTTAGGTTTACTCTTTCTTTTTCTTAATCAACAACAAGAAATTTTGATCATCAATATCCAAATTTTGACTGGGAAGTCGGAACAGAATAACGAATAATTTATAATAATTTATGCAGAGTAAATAATTATGTTTTGCTGCAATTTTAGGTAAATAACTTTTAAAAGAGTTTTTAACTATTTTTAAATAGATTTAAGGGTTAAGTTATATTATTTTTAGTATAACTTTATTATTTTTAGTATAATTTTTATTATTTTTAGTAATATTTTTAGTAATATTATTTTTTAATCAAATTAAATTAAATTAATGTTAATGGTTTATAAAGTTAATTTAGTTACGTTAAAAATAACATAAACAAAAAATTAACTCAGCTAAAAATTGCATTAAAAATAAATTAACTTAAGTTAAATTAAAAGTTAAAAAAAAAGTTAAGAATGTAATTTTTCAAATTAAAATATTCTACATAATAAAACACAAAATGGGTCATCAAGTAAATTTAATAATCTTTTTATAAATTAAATTTATATGAAATAATAAAGAAATATTGTTTTTTTTTTAATATAGAAATACGTTTTTTTTTATAATTTTTTTCAGCATGGATAATTATTATATATTATTTTTTAACTTAGAAAAAAAGTTAATAAATTAAAATTTATGTGTTTTACTAACGTAATAATAAAAACAATCTACGAAATTTTAATTTTTTGGTAATATTTTATGCTGTGATATATACATTCTTAAACAATGCTGAAGCTGTGATTATGTAGAGATTATAGAATAAAGTAATAATCTTGACTCTAAGTTTTGTGAAGACTCTTCAAAATATTTAGAAATTTTCCATGCTAAGATAAAAAAAGAAATTCATATAATGAATATAAATATCTTAAACAAAATGTAAATATGAACCTTGTAAAGTTAAAGTGATAAATGTGGATTGCTAGTAAAATGATTGTACAAGTAGCAAATGTATGTTAGATAAGTATCGATTTTAATATGTAGATGTAGATCTGTGGTCATGGCGCGTGCGCGTAGGTAAAGAGTAGCCTGCCTCAAAACGGTCGGTAACCGTGTTTGGTTCGGTTAGTCCAATATCCTGCACAATTCACGCAGGTAAAATAATACGTCAAACCGACAACACGCGATTCAACATGGATTCAAATGACAACAATAAGCTGTGGCAAGCAAACAACGAGAGTTTCAGCCAACGAAGACAGGATTACACCGAATGGGAAATCAGCATGTTGGAGAACCGCGAGTTGCTGATGGCACGATTTCAAACCAAAGTCAAAGACTCGTTCGATACCGGGGACATAGCTTCTTATTGTGGTATCTATAAAATATCAATCCGATAATATTATGCATCACTGAAATACCTTCGAAATATTATATGCAAATTTTCATTTTAATTTTTCATTTTGGTTAATTGAAAAATTTTAAATAAAAATGCTGATATAAAATCAAATTGCTCTAAAACACAGTTTCTTACAATTGAAAAATGTACTTTTAAATTTTCAAAAAAGCGATTATCAATTTTATGTTTATATTTTATTGTCAATTAATACTCTTTCCGTGATTGTTATCCATGAATCACATAATATATAATTATATTTCAAAGTCTAAAATTTTTTATATATAGTTATTAATAATGAATGAGTCGTGTAAATTAAAAATTCAACTTCTATTTTAATTTATAATATTTGTATATTTTACACTAAAATCAATTCTTCAATGTTATTGTAACACTCAATATTAAACTGATTACAAATGTGTACTTATTAAAAAAATCTTAAATTTTTTATATAAAAATTAAATATAAATTGGTATATTAACAGTTCTCACTAACATTTTTAACTTATAATTTGTTACAATTAATATACTTATAATAAATTAAGAAATAAAATTGTTAAAACAACATTAAAACAATGAAAACATTAGCTAAGCTAAGTTGAAAACTAACAATAATCGGAATACATGAATACCGTTTTATAATCAAGCGCATGAATTTTATTCAATGCAAATACTCCATTATAATTATTTGTAACTTGGAAATTATGATTTTATAATTTTAAGGTAAGTTTTTATATTCTAATTGGCTTTCAGATTAAAAAGGATATATAAACAAAATGTTTAATTTAACAGCTCGAATAACAGCTATATTTAAGTGCTTTTATTAATGCAGTTGAAAGTTAATATTGTAAATTTGTCTGACTTATGCTGTTAATATAATTGAGAGACAATTATATGTACAGTTAGGAAATAGTGACAAGGCATAAATGCGATGCAAACGTAAGCGTTCATCGCATTTGTCATGTCTTCAACATGAAAAAGCAGTTCTAGTCCAAGTATGACATTTTATCGAAAAATATTTGTATATTAATACGTATACATATACATATATATTTGCATATATATTTGCATTAACATATATCAATTAACTTGCATATTTAACTATTATACAGGGTGTCCCAAAAATCACGATTCAAAATATTATAGCAAAAAAGTTTTCGAAAAATTGAATAAAAAATTTATGTGTAAATTTTTATTTCAAATAATAGTTTTTAAAATATAAAGTTTGTAAGCTGGCCAATCATATATACTTTTAGATGGACGCTTATCCATGAGTCGTGCGTGCTGTAGTTTAGTGACCGCGTACTTCAGATTATGTGTGTGCTTTTGATACTCTACCGTGCAAGATATAATATTTACAAACTAACAATGTCAATAAATCAAAATCACATCTCTAATATTGTGAATTATAAAGGAGTATTCAGATTACTACAATTTATATTAATGCAATAACATTAATAATCACATGATCATATAATGATGATCATCTGGAATGCACGCTCACTACTGCACGCGCAACTTATGGATAAACCTCTATTTAAGGGACTGGAGCAACAGCCGAATGATTTTCCAATGGAAAAAATTTCCCTTATCTAGAGGGAATTAAAATGTCGATAATTTATCATTGTAATTATCAACATATTTATAATTCCGTTTCTTGTTATCATATTAAAAATATATATATTGCGTTCAAAAACGCATCCATAGTATCCATAGATTACTTTCAATGCCATTCAATGCCTAAAGACATAACGAGTATTAGGAGTGCATATATACGGGCGTATTATACGTACATTGTTACATACTTGCAATAAAATAGCAATCTTTGTTATATTCAACAAAAAAAAGACAGAAAATACTTATAATTATATTAATTAATACAGGCAACAAGATGATTATTAACATTTTTTTTTAAAGTGTAGCATATAAATTATTCATACAATAATTTAGTCATTCTACACATAAGAAGAGTTAATCGGCAATAATTTATGAGATATTTTATAATTTATTGTGACATACTTTGATATGAAATGTAAATTAATTAAATTATTTACGTTTTGATAATTGTATCAATACCTTTATGCACAGTGTAATAAGATAAATAAATTGTAAAAAAGACATAATTGTTTCAAAAGAGTTATGTAATTTGTAATGTGCAAGTGCAAAATTTTTTTAAATATATTAAAAAATTTGAAAAATATGGAAAAACATTAAAGATATAAATTGTATGATTTCAAGAAAGTTGACTTTCATATTGATTCATTTGTAAATGAAATTTTTGTCGATATAATCGTAATTTTTTTAAATGGACTTATATATTTTTTTTACATAATATAATTTTTCTGGATATAAAAATTTGGATATAAAAATGGTACAATTATTAAAAAGTTAATAATTTACGAATGACATTTTATATTTTATTTTAGCATATTCTAACGTAAAATAAACAATATCTCATAAACTATTAATTTTTTAACGTATCTAATATATCAACCACTTTAACGCCTAGCTAAAATTATATCAAAATTTAATATAACTTTAAATAAGCAGAACATTGCAAAAAATTATCGTATTTGAAAGTTCTTTTTTACATTTTATGATACTTTCTTAATTGTAATAAGTGTCTAATCCTAATTATAAGAAAAATATTTGTAACAAAACTACGTTGTTTCTTCCTATAAGTTATTAGTCTAGCAATAATTTTGTAAATACAGATTGTAGAACTTTTATATAAAGCGCACTTTCATGTGATAGCTCTCGATAGTAGGAAACGACAAAAAAGATCTAAATTATAAAAATTTTTTTCATTTTTTATATGAAATTCATATATTGAACATGTATTAATGCATAAACTTAAATTGTGGAAAAGGATTTCCAAATTTATAAAGTTAATAAAAAATGAGAGCAATACAAAAATTACCGCGTTTTATCGGTAATACAAACAAGTTCAGCATTTTAAAAGTAATATCTGGTTGGCCAGAATTTTTATATTTCAAATTGATCATCAAAAGGCAATGAGAAACGCACGTAAGCAGTGCACAATTAGATTTATAATTCTTCTTTATTAAAAATCAATTCTTCAAATGTTTTGGCTCCAATATTGAGCCATCTTCAGTGAAAAGATAATTAATCGAAGCTGAATTCTAATGTGGCAAGGTAAATTGTGTCGCCCACGTTGGTTGCCATGTGAGGGAAACATTTTAATCTTGTCCCACAGTAAAGTTAAGCCGTACATGGTGATAACGTATAAGTTTAAAAGTTAAATCGTCAAATAAATTTTAAAAACGCTAATAAATTTTAAATAAGTGTGCTAGTCAAAAGATAGTCAGACAATGTGTGTCTTTTATATTTCAAAAACTGTTGCTTGAAATAAAAATTTATAAATAAACTTTTTACTTAACTTTCCGAGACTTTTCTTGCTATAGTCGCTATTTTGAATCGCAAATTTTGGGACACCCTGTATAATTTAAAGAAAAATAGTTGTATTCAAAAATATGTTATTATATTGAATCGACATATATTATCTTATACAGAATTAAAAAAAGCATTAGAAAAAGAAATGAAAAAAATCGATGATCTTTAATGGTCAAGATTAGATTTCTAACTTCATTTTTTTTTACTCCCGACTGCTGCCAAACAAAGATTGAAAAAAAACAAAGGGAATATGCATTTTTACTTCCGACTGCTACCAACCAAAGGTTGGCAAAAAACGGAGGGAGTATGCGTTTCATCGAAGCCAAATCTTTGTTACTTTAATTCTCAGTAACTATAATACAGTTTGATATCAACTTTTGCATGTGAGTTTCTTATTAATCAAGGATGATTTATGCGATATAATTATCATTTATTATTATATTAATAAAAAGATTAAAATAGGTTAGTATTTCATTGGTGTGGTCTTTCATTGGCTATTCAGTGGTGTGACGTATTAATTTGGTTAATCAATGATATGCATCCAGGCAAGGAATTTTAGTGATTTACGGTTTACGATTATAAGACCCATTACAGACGAAATGCATGGCATAATAAAAGATTTATTGACTAAATTTAGTTCACTTTATCTGCCTATAAGCAGTGTTACAATTGTTAAGGCCATATCAGACTACGGGTTGCCGGTTACGATTCCCAATTAACGATTCTAATATTAGATTAATGAATATTAAATTTAATATTCACCAGGACTTGCTATATTATAGCTGGTAGAAATAGAATCGTCAACCGACAATCGTAGCCGGGCAACCCGTAATCTAGGGCCATATATATTCCGTATATGCTTATCGACAACTCGATGTTGTTAACTAACGTCAGATAATGACAAGGATGAGCTTGGAAAGAAGCGCGGCTTTTATTGGCTGTGGTTAGTTAACACCGATCCCATATGGAAAGAAACTATTGAAAATTATTGAGAACTATTCAGATTTCTATAGTTACCATTCAATTTCTGTAGTAACTTGAGTAGTAACTATTGGCGATTACATGCATGAATAGTAATTGAATAGTAACTGCGACTATTGGTGAATAATTTTGAAAAGTAACTATTGACAATTATGTGTATGAATAGTAATTGAATAACTATTCATGCATGTAATCACCAATAGTTACTATTCAAGTTACTATAGAAATTGAATGGTAGCTATAAAAATTTGAATAGTTCTCAATAGTTTTCAATAGTTCCTTTCCATACGAGGGTGTAAGGAAAATACTGTTGCTTTTTAAAAAAAACATGTAATTGCATATTACGAATTCTTTTTTAAAAACAACTATATGTTTTTTATGCACTAATTTATTTATCTTATTTTATGCATAAAAGTATTAAGAAAGTATTAATTATAATAGCAAAGACTGAGATAGTTTATAAGATATTTTATATTTTATGTTGAAATGTGCAAGAGTAAAGTATAAAGTTATTATTTTTTTTACAATTTTATCTTACTTTTATATGCAGAACAATCGGAGAAATCATGTATTGATTTTTTTCGAAAATTAATTTTACCATTATTTGTCTCTCTTCAAAACGTATATCTTTTATTTCAAACGTTTTTCCGTTTTTCTTCAATAATTTTCGAAAAATCTCAATCCATTATTTAAAATAAGACATTCTGTACACACATCATAACATTTAAAAAAAATACAATAAAAAGACTTACTAATTAGAGTATCCGCTATACCGAGTATAGTACTACCAGAGTAACTGGCATATCATTCAATACTAATATCAGATTTTCACGATTTTTCACGAAAATCGCGAATTAGTAATTTGTAGTTATTTGTTCCAATAGAATAGCAAACTCATTCTAATAGTAAAGAATAAATCCTTATAATTACTATTCGCTCCAATAGTAAACTATTTACGATTCTAATAGTAATGAATAATACGTGCCTACAGTTACTATTCGTTCCAATAGTAAACTACTTATAATTCTAATAGTAATGAATAGTAAATGCTTATGGTAACTATTCATCCAATAGTAAATTATTCATGTTTCCAATAGTAATGTCTCATAATACTACACAAAATTTCAATAGTTTTCTGAATAGTTCTGAATAGTTATATTTCTCAATAATTCTCAATAGTTCCTTTTCATACGGGATAGTTGTCAGTAAGCGTGTACGGAATATGGCCCTAGACTACGGGTTATCCGGCTATTGCCGATTGACGATTCTATTTCAGCCAATTATAATGTAGCAGATCGTGGTTACGATTAATGTGATTGGTAATATTAGAATTGTTAATCGGGAATTGTAAGGCCCTATCCAGACAAACTTGCATAGCAGCATAACCATATGCAAAAGGAAAATTACCTAATCGCATTTTTATCATAAAGACACATGTAAAATGCGATTGGATAATTTTGATGCATATGGTTATACTGCTATGCAAGTTTGTTTGGATAGGCCCTAAGGCCGGAGCATACACTTCTGCATAACGCATAATGCATTATGAATAAGAAAATGAACCAATTAGAATATTTTATTTTCATTTTGGGAGTAGAAATGGATTAGTCATCATAATCTAATTAATAAATCACACATCAATAACAGCGTTTGACTCTTACCTGTCTTCTAATTTGCATTTTATTTTAATTTCAATAATTATTCTGAATTATGTTTTAATTTTCGCCAGCTAACGAGCAAGAAATCATACATCACAGTTTACTTTTGACATGTTCCACTTCTGTATTTTATCCTATGGGTATTGCGTATATTATTACACACTGATAAGTTTATTTCTGATTTCAGTCACAGCCTTTAATTTGCTTAATTTATTACTGTTCATTTTTTATTTTTTTGTTTTATATTTATACATGTTTTATATTTTTATTTTGTTATTAATTTATTTTATATCAACTGTATAACGCCATCATTTGTATCACTTTATGAATTTTAGTTTTTAGTCATTTTCTTATTCATTGTGTTACATTTTATCACAAACTTTACATATATGTTATTTCTTTTTTCATATGACAATTCATTATTTCATTTTTCATATGAATATTTTATTTATACTGAAGAAATCTAAGTAAAGTCCAAACATTCATACTTTTAATTATCTTCAACATCTCTATGAATAAATTAAAAACTTTTATTTATTTTTTAATCGGTTTGTAATTTTGATCATTGTTTTAACTCTTTCTCATTCCACTAATTGTTGATATAACTGAAAGAAAATCAATTATACGGTTAGAAGATCGGGAACAATAATGATGTAAATAAACGTGATGCAAATGCATACATTTGTATTTTCAAGATGAGAGTCCGTTGTGTCAAAACAGGCTTTATCAAAGAAAAAAATGCATGATTATATAAAAAATAATTGCATGAATAATTAACAACAAAACAAAAATTTGCATTTTCATAGATAATATGTAACATAAAATGTATTTAAAAAATTAAATATACTTATATGAGAAAATAAATGAAGAAACAAATGAGAAAATCGATAATCTTCAATGATTCAAACAAAATTCAAGTTTATTTTCATAACACTTTTATATAGAAATGATTTTCATCCATTTCTGAATTCTTATTACTCACACATACTCACCTAAATATTTATTTGTCTTAATAAGTGAGAAAACATAATTACTGTTACAAATATCTTTTTTTAGGATTACCGCCATTTACGAAAATATTCAATAAAATATTTGCTGAACATAATTTATGAATGATTTTTAATCAAACAATGTATTAAGTACAATTTTCGTACTTGTTTCATTAAAAATACAATCGTAGAAGACTAACGTTCGAGACAATCTGCAATGTCATTTTATCTCATAACGCCTCGGCGTGCTGCATCAAGGTGGGGATTTCTCAGTGGGAAGTAAACGGTGAACAGGCCCGCAATAGTTTGGGGAGGGAAACTTCGAGCCTGTGTCCACCCTAGGATTGATATTGATTGCAAACACGCGGAGCTGGTGTAGTTAAAGGTGAACCGTACATCAGGTAGGAAGTCGGTTACTGAGAAAGATAAAGAAGTTATGTCTCCTGAGTGCGAAATCGAAATTCATGATATGTTGGAGAAGAACGACAGCGTCGTTGAACGAATCATTCCGAGGAAGTCATTGAAACTATTTGCGTTATGCGGTACGTGTTTTCCCACTCTTTCCTTGGTTCTTCGAGTTTAAGAGCACTTCGCAAGTTCTCACGACAAGAATTTTAAATTTATATAAAATTCTCACGAGATTTTATGCATGATATTATATCATATTTCTTAGATTTTTTTAATGCTTTTATTGAAAATTTTGAGAATTTCAAAGTGATCAAGACAGGTCAGTTTGTCAAAATAAAAATAATAATTTTTGTAGTATATTATATTTCTGTTAATTAGATCGATCTGATGAACGTATGTAAAACAGAAATGCTGTTATCAACGGCAAATGTATTATTTAACACGTTGCACGTTCGGTCATGAAGAAAAATCAATGATAATTTTATCAATAGTGTACATTGTCTGGTTAAACATAAGTATTATGAGGGAAGATGGAAATGTCCCATGTGACAAACATGGTGTGTGTGTGTGTGTGTGTGTGTGTGTGTGTGTGTGTGTGTGTGTGTGTGTGTGTGTGTGTGTGTGTGTACACCTTTTATATATATATATATATATATATATATATATATATATATATATATATAAGATGTAAAAAGAAATTTTTTAATATTTATATAGTAAACAGTATATACCATACTAAGTAAAAAATCTTAAAGAACATAAGTTGAAACTTCAACCGTTTTTGAAATATAAACATTTTCGTACGTTAGCATTATGATTGATTTACCGATATGTCACATAAGAAGAAGATAACCTATTTAAATCTTCATCTTGATATTTACAGAAAATGTTCCAGATGTCCTTCCATTTCCATAAATATTCGGCATCTTCCTCTTATAGAGTCGCGAACTCAAAAATCCCAGATTTTTGTCAAATTATTTGACAAGCATTCTGGATTCAGTCATGTAATTTTTCTAAGTCATTTATCGGTGAAGAATACACTATGTTTAAATAAACATCGTATATGATGTAGAAATCTAACTAAGTTAATTATGATGCATACAAAAATGTTTAGCTCAGAAACAATTAACCTTTCGATTTATATTTATTAAGGTTTTTTTTATTCAGTGTTTTTATGGTGTGTACTATCTACCGTATAAAGAATGGTTTTTTTAACAATCTGTATGTACATCAATGCATGTCAATAATTCTTTCTATTAATTTTGAGCAAGATTTTACTTCGTCTATTGATCGATGGCGCATTGAACCAAATACCACATACATATATATGTATTATGTACACATATATATATATATATATATATATATATATATATATATATATATATAGTGTGGCAATTGGTTCAATAGGCTATCGATCAAAGAGCAAAGTATAAAATCTTGCCCAAAATTAATTAAAAAGAATTATATATATACATTGATATTATATTACAAGAGACTGAAAGAGTCATAAGACATAATCTTTGAAATTAATGAGAGTCGAACTGGTTAACGTGATACATATTATATCAACATGTTTATCTCTGGTAACTGTCTAAATTCAAACAAACTTATTCGATTGACTTATAAGGTCGACCAATAAGGATTATCGTACAAATCATATACATACTATTCATTTCCTGTCTTCTTCTTTTTCTCATTCAGTATACGGAAAGTGAATGTTGAAATATCTAAAAATTTGATATCAGATGCAGAAATACAGAAATTTAGATTAGAAAAATTAAATAACTTTTGTTGGACCATCAAAATAATTATACGAAATGCATAAACAAGATGATTTTACAAATATTTTATATTTTAGCAACCGATTTGAGATCTAAATAATTTAATAGAAAATTATTTTCAGATCTCAGCGAGTTTTTAGATATTTTAGCGAAACTGATTTTTCTGTAGATTCAACAAAAAGTAATTTATTTTTAGGCTACATGATATTTCACATATAATCTCATATAATCATTAATAATAAAAAGCTACTTATCTTTAACAGGTAAATCGGCAAGTTTACACAGTTGGGTTCCCAATTCAAAGAGTACAAATGTTATTGGTTTTTTTACCAGACTGTATCGTATGATCCTGATAAAAGATACCATCATTTTCCCTCCCTTTTCCCACTTTCCTTTCTTCTCTAATTAACGTTTACCTCGACTCATATTGATAATCGCGCATTCTATTACTTTCCGTGAAACGCCACGATTATCGTTTATCCTGACGTCAATCTCTGACGTATTATTCTCGCGTATTTTCTCGTGAGAGAGAATTTCACTTTAGTTTAGTCGATCGTTGACATCGGTCGCGTGTACGTGGCGACGCGTTATTGACCAACAAAAAATCGTAGTTCGTTACAAATTCGCAAATCACGTATCAGAAAAACATTTGTGTGAATTGTTTTTATTAAACATTTTATTAAAAATGTGAATTTTATTTGAAGACTTCAATTAGAAAACGCGTAAGTACGAGAGATTTTTAAAATAGAGAAAGAAAGGGACGCTGATAGGATGAACTGCATCAAATTACATTGTAAAAATAGTACAAAGCGTCTTATTAATTGTAAGTTAAGAGAACGAGAAGTTAAATTAATCTTGGTTGTTGAAGAAAAAAGATCTAGATTAATCATTTCTCCTTTTCACTCTCAATATTTCATTTTTATTCGCTAGTTATAAAAATTTCGTAAAATTAAAAAGAATTAACAAGAATAATCTTTGTAAAAATATAAATTTTAGATATTTATAAAATTAGAAATTGTTTTCATAATTATTCTTTAATATTTACTATATTTGTATTTATTTAAATTTCTCTACCATAAAAATTAATTATTATATATTACAAAATTGTAAATTGTAAAAATCTTATATATATTTAATGGAAGATAGTTGCATATTCTTATCTTCAGCAATTTCTTATCTTCTATTCTAATCATATGATCCATTGTTAAAAGCTCTCAATAAACATTAGATAAACTGTAAAATCGTGATAAAGATTTCCATGAATCGATATTTCATAATATATTATTTTATAATATTAGTATAATATTAGTTGTTTCGTAATGTTTTAAAACACGAAATAGGATTAATATAATAATCTTGCTTATTTTACTGCAACATCTAAGAATAGATAATATTCAAATTTCCTTTTTATTTCTAACAATTTAAAGTTCTTGTTCATCACTTCATCATTTATTATTGTCAGAAACAATAAAATACATAATAAAAAATTACAAAAATAGAAAATATATTTAAATAAAAATATTTTTTAATAATAAGATTTGCAATTAATAGAATAGACTTATAAAATATACTGAAAATTATCTCTTTATGATAGGAAGAAATTAAATCATATTTATTTCTACATATTATTAATTTGACAATTGTTATACTTGTGAACTTTATTTCGTTTTTGATTATGCATAATTCATTTCTGGATATACAGTTTTTAATTAATTAATGAAACAAAAGGAGAGTTTTCAATATATTAAAAATCATTTCTGTCGACTGTATGTATTGCTTTATCGAAATATATTTTGATTTTAATATATCTTGCAAGAACTTTTATTATCTGAAAATTTGATTAAATGCAGATATGGAAATAATTTTCGTAATGTTCAAATTAGTTGCTAAAATAGAAATGCAATTGTAAAACTGTCGTGTTTAAGTATTCCGCATAAATTATTTTAATAGCTTAAAATTAAAATTACAAAATTACAAAATCACAAAATTATTTTCAAATCTGTATCTAGCCAAATATTTTAATGAAATTGTTCACTTTTCGTATTTTATTATAAATATAATTAATTTTATTTATTTATTATATTATAATTTCTCATTTCTGACGCCATAATTTGAGAGTAAACAGGAGCTTTAAGATTCGTTAAAGAATAATCAATAAAAATCACGAATCACTAGAATAATAAAAAATAAAGGAAAAGATGCACGAGTAAACAGGAGCTTTAAGATTCGTTAAAGAATAATCAATAAAAGTCACGAATCACTAGAATAATAAAAAATAAAGGAAAAGATGCACGAGACACAATTTCGGTTGTCACAATTTTGAAACGAGGCGTGCGATTTTTTTTCTATAAAATGCTATACTGACGACGATTTCTCTCAACTCGCCTCTGCCCCCATGTAGTACAGAAAATGACGATAACGTGAAAATTAGATCGAAAATAATGAAAGAACGATCTCACGAAAAATGAATCTTATATAGCTACTTTCCGTTCTACCTACGAGCATTTTTATTTTCCTCTACCTTTCAAAGTAAAGGCAGACATTTGAAAGAATGACGATTCGCTTGAATCCGAGAAATCTACCTGCTCGTATCGGTGTAATCGGTAGTAATAGACGAAGATTGTAATAAATGAAGTAGAGTGAATTAGTATTGGCTGATTGACCGCGCGACCCCCCTCCCCCCCTTTATGTATGAGCGCCGACCGATCTCTCTTGTCACGCCGTGTGAACCTCAGCATCACGGCGGACCAACGAGGTTAATTAGTTCAAAGTGGCCTCTCATCTGCGTCGCGACGAAGACGCCCGGGGGCACTCTGGCACGATCCGAACGTCCAAATACGTGACCGTGCACGAGACGATCTTTATTACGGCTGGAACCGTCCGCGGGGCGCTAAGGTTCAGACCTCGCGACGTTTATCCGCATTTTGCTTTTATGTAAGAAATATATCCTCGGGCGCGCCATCCATGACTCCGCCTTTTTCAAACTCTTCTCGTTACTCCGCACGAAATTGTAATTTATACATCGGCCGCGCCGATCGAGAAATTTCAAACGCTTTAATTCGCTTCTGTTTCAAGCTCGGAAGTTAATTGCGAATTCAAATGTGAGACGATCGATCGTGAATATTCTTCGAGATTATAATTTTCAGGCGTGAGTGCGCGAGGTACGAAATGTGAAACGATTTGCTTCAATTTATGTGTGACATTCAAAGCGAATTTAATTTAATTTCGTTACTTCTTGTAAGGATATTTATTAATAACGCTGACGGTTTTTCGAAGGACGCGCGTATTCTTTCCTCACGTTTAATTCACGTAAGTACATTTTCGCATCGTATCTCATCTATTATTATTATTTATCTATCCTGTATTCCTAGAAAACGTTTTGCGTAAATTCATTATGCTACGCATATATTATGCAAACAAAATCTTATTTCCAGTGCGCCGTTATAAAGTTACAGCAAATGGCTAACAAACTTTACGCGCGATAATCCTCTCACTCCGTTTGCGTGTAATTATGACAAAAATATTCCACGAATAAAACTCCAAGCTTTGTACAAGGTTTATATGCGCAACGCATGCAAAAGTTGCAAAGGAATAGTAGCTGGGACTCTTCAAACTTTGGAGAAAATATTCAAAGAGAGGCTCATGTTGGCGCGTTTCATCTCGATTGGATGATATCGCGCGAGTAAGTAGTTGATGGATAAAAGTTAGGTTAGGTGCTCTGTACCGCACGTAAAATTCCTCGTCGCGTCATCGCGACCGTGTCTTTCGCGAGGATGGTGCTCTCATTCACAGGATTGCCTTCCTCTAAACGGCTACTGTTGTTTTTCTTACAATGTTCACTATGTGAGTCGCACGAGAAATATCCTCTAAAGAAATGGAGGCTCTTTTTTTGTCGTGTCGTGTATATTATGTATTCTTAAGACATTTCTGCTGCTGTAACAATAAATTATTTTTATATCTCGACCTAAATATCGCGCGCGCGCGCGCATCAAAGAAAACTTTAGGAATCTCGAAGGGAAAAGAAATCAGGTCTTCCAATAATTTGTTAATTAAATTAATTAATAGTACATGTATTCCTTGTTGATTCAATGTAAAAAGATAATATTACATAATTCTCATATAATTAAATAAATAAACATAAAATTCCAAAAAGAAGTAATCAATTGCTTGTTATGATTGGATACATGTTTGCATAGAAAGAACTTTGTATATCGGAATAAAACATTTTTCTTTTTTTTTTTTTTTGCAACATTCCGTTCGATTGTAGCAGGAAACCGGAAGTGGTCGTGTCGTATTTGCGCTTGCTCATCCAAGCGCGACGAAGCCACGCGCGGTCATTTTCGAAACTTAATTACATTTATTTAAGACGTTAATCATCCGATCCCGCTCCATTCCGGATAGCATGATCGCCTGTTCCCGCTATGTACCATTTTCAGAAATTGAATCGAACCGTCTCCTCGTCATTCATTGCGAATCGTCGCGGACGCGCGGTTCTTAATCTCGATTCTGTTCTGGATTTTTTTTGCGACGCGTGTCCCATCCAATTTCTCACTTTCTTAAGTATGCTCTTCTAGCTCTTCCACACTGAAGACACACACCCACTGAGTTTTCTTTTTCTAATTAAGAAAAAGCTAATTCGCGATATATTGAAAGCAAATTCTCCACTTCTATTTGAGAAATGTAACATCATTGATCATTCTGTACCTCTTTCAGGTCATCGTACAATGGTGAGCAAGCTCTGGTGTCAGGAGATCGGGCGCAGATGGAAGCAGGCGGGCAGACAAGAGCCGCCACATGCTCGTCTGCTATCCGAGCCGAAGTGTCAACCGTACGTGGCCATTTGGTATTTGTACTATCGTTGGATTATCTTCCTCGTGTGGGCCAGCTTCGTCGTGTGTTCGATATTCGAATTTGGCAGCTACAAGAAACTGTGGCAGCACGAGAAATGGCCGATCTATCTGACCAACTGGGATGCGGTGTTGGGTTTCACCCAGGCGCTAATCGGTGGTATCCTCGTGTCGAAGCGATGGCAATTGCAAAAGATATCTGGCTTCGACCCCAGCAATCTCAAATTGGAGTTCACCGAGCGGGTATATTGGTTTCTATACGTCGTCACGACTAATATGGCAATCGGCGTAACAATGTGCTACTGGCTCGCCGTATATAATCCCGAGATCCATCAGGTGGATCCACTTAACATTATGATGCACGTATGCAACAGTGTGCTAATGCTGGTTGATCTATTTGTCACCAGCATATCGTTTCGTCTGCGAAACTTTTGGTGGTGCCTTTCGATCGTATTTTTCTACGTTATTTTCTCAGTGATATATTACGTTGCCGGCGGTCTAGACAAGTATGGCTATCATTACATCTACAAAGTCCTCGATTGGAAGAAACCAGTGCGGACATTGCTCATTTGTATCGGTGGTTTTACGTTCGTTACAGTACTGCATTGCGTCATCTGCATGCTGGCGAACATCAGAGATCGAATCTATCGCAAGATCGCCAAGAGATTCAATAAACCTGCGCAGACAAACATGACGGATAATAAACAGCTTCCGGAAAAATTGGAAGTAGTTTAACCGATAGAAATTATATAAAAATGTATTACGCCTTCGTCAGAGAAAGAATTTAATAACTGTGGGCACGTAGGTTCATTGATTATTGGGGCAATTTAAAATTCGGCAAAACAAAGAAAATGTGCCTTCTTGACACAGTTATATCTACAAATAGAGGAGTCCTTCTCTGGCGAGCGAGCTTTTTATGGACTAGCTTGTTTGCAACGACGAAATATTATTAAAGGATATTTAACAGAGTGTTTGATGAGTGATACGACTGAGTGATTCCTTCTGCGATTTTATGAGCTTTTTCTTATATATTTCTAGCAAACTAAAAAAACAATGATTATCACTATTATCGCTTATCAATCGGGATATAATTCTGATTGTAAAGTTCATTCCCATTTTAGATTCTACGTAAAATTGCTTATATTAGAAAATATAGTAAATGACAGTATTGTAAAAGGTCGATATTGCTGAATGCTTTTTTGATTATTATAATTATTATTATAATCATTATTATAATCGTTATTATTCCGAATATGTGTTTATTTTTCATATGAGAACAAAGATTCATGTAAACTATGAAGAATTCTTTTCTTCAAATAATTGCAAATTTTGCTAAGGAAAATAATTAATCGCGTAAACATTCCATTTTATTTAATTATATATCATGAATTGATATTCTCATTTTGTATTTAATTACATGATATTACTATCATCTTGCATTTTTGTAACTCTGAAAAGCATTGTAAATACATTTTTAGATTTAGAATCATCCCGCAATAAACTTATTATGCATTCTTGAATTCATTCTAGATTATGTGAACATTTATATATATATATATATATATATATATTAAGTTGTACAAACATTTTCTGGGGTATTAGATAGCTATTTACTATTACGTAAATAGTATTAATTAAAAGTGAGATTGCAAATTTTTTATATACTGAATTTTTATATTTAATATTAATAACGTATAATAATTAATAGTTTAATACTTGTTAGTATCACAAAAAATTTTGATATAACATTATTATTATTAAATAAGATGATGTTAAGCGAAAAGTAAGATTTAAAAACAAGATGTGTACATAAAGATGCACATAAATTCCAGAATATGACATTAATACCATAATTTTATTTAACAACGGAGATTTATTTATTTATAAAGCTCAAGCTAGCTGTTCGTATATTTCTCAGAGAGTTCCTATCTAGCTAAACTTCTATCTTATTAATGCGTGTGATTGTATGCCATATGATTATTGTGTATGCAGCCAATTGCAGTTAATTGATTGTAATAGCTAAAACCTTTTTTGCTATTAATAAAATATAGATTGTATATAAATCCATAGCGTAAAATAATGAAGAATTGCTCTTTAAATTGTATGCATATCTATCCTTTTATACATTGCACTTTTTCTATTATATAACTTGCTGTAATTATCATGAAATAGTCTGTTATTTTAGAAAAAAAAAAAATATTAAATTGCAGACTTTTTGCAACGTGAATTGTATCAATCAACAAACGCGAAAGTGTATCTGTGTGTGTGCGTGTTTTATAAAAAAATATAAATTAAAACATGAAAAAGTAAATAAATAAATTATTTATAAACGATACATGACTTTAAAGCGCGCATCATAATCGGATAGCAATAGCAATGAAATACACAGATAACGATTTTTTTTTATGGAAAAATATCAACGATTTATTAATAAAATAACGTTTTAAAGCTATTATGGGCCGCACAATACAAATGAATATCAGGCTGAGGCCAGTTCCTGGATCACAGATCGTATTAGTTACCACAAAAGCTATGTTTGATAACGATCATTATTCGGAACTATTATGCCACTCTTAAGCTATGTTTAAAATAATCATCACATTGCCATGTCCAAAATAATCATACGATCATCACTTGGTCGAGAGCACTCTATCACGAAAATTATTCGAGACTATGGTGGAAATCATCACTTGCGTTCATTACGAATGTCACTCGAGACCACGTAAATTGCCAGCACTTTCGAGCGGACTTGAATCTAATAACAGCACTTGATATTCTGTACCTGCCACATCGTCCTGATAATACATCGATGGCAATTCCTCTGTAAATAACAGACCCTCATTCAAATCACCATTCGTGTCCAATGTCATAATGTCCGACGTCTCAGTCACTATCGGATTCACCAGCGTACCGTTCTCCTTTAGCTTAGACCAATCGGAATATGTTAGATCTGTCCTTGCCGAGCCTTGTTCTTTCATCGATATAGTTTCCTTGTCAGTTTCCACATTGTTTTGGGACGTTTCCGAACTCTTCGGCAAAGTGTTGAAAGGTGACGATTCTGGCAGACAATGATCTGTTTCTGATGGGGAGGCATCAAGGATAACGGCATCGCATGGAGTCACCATGACCATTTGTTCTTCCTCAACGGCAGTAGGCGAACTCGCGGATGATCTATGCACGGTATACAAAACGTAATCTATATCGGTGTTGTCCGAAGACGGTTTAGATAGTAAATCATCGCAATGTATGTCGTGTGTTTTCAGCATATGCTCACGAAGATTCTTCTCGCTATTCATCAAATGCCCGCATACATCTACCGGACAACGGTATAACCATTCCAGTTGATCTTCATCCATCAGATAAGCATTCTGCTCAACGCCGTTCTCTTTCATAATACTCTCTGTGGCGTTAATTAATTCTGCATTTTGTTGGTCCGACTCAACAATGGGCTTTACTCGCGAACAACGAGAATCTTTCGTTCTCGTGCGTTTTTGATCACTAGAGGTGCATTGAGATATACCATTTATATTCAGATCTGGTTTGATTTGCTGATGCTTCTTAATGTGCACGTATAAGCTACTCTTAGCAGAGAATCGAGCAGCGCATACAAAGCACTGAAAGAAACGACCTTCTGTGTGCGTCAACCGATGTTCCTTCAGGTGCTCCGAGCGCATAAACGCTTTACCACAATCCGGCACATCGCATACAAACTTACGCTCGTTCGTATGTTTCTTCTGGTGACGTTTGAGCTTGCTGGACGATGAGAAAGCCCACTTGCAATCCTGGAAAGTGCAGGGATAAGGTTTGTGACCGGTATGGGAACGCATGTGGGCCTTGAGTCGGCATGGTTTATCGAAAATTTTGCCGCAGCCTAACCATGAGCATTTGATGTCCACTTCTTTGTAGCTATGCGATCGCTGATGCGATGTCAATGCGTTGCTGCTATAATAACGCTTGCCGCAACCCTCGTGCTGACACACGTAAGGTGCGTGGCGCTGATCGTGCGACTTCATGTGTAACTCCAATGCACGTTTTGTTTGAAACTTTTCGTTGCAATCTGGCACCTGACAGACAATTCGATTAGGACGATTGTGTAACTTCGCGTGGCTCCATAAATTGTAGACAGTGGTAAAACGACGGTTACAACCCTCTACTTCGCACACATAATCCTTGCGCTTCAAATGAGTCTCTTTGTGCCTTTTCAATTTGAACTCGGAATAAAAGGCCCAAGTGCAGCCTTCAAAATCGCACTGTAAAAATATAATTAATTAAATAATCGCAAATAAAAAAACATGATTTGCCGAATAATTTTAAGAATTAAATTATTGTGAAAGTTTTGAACAATTTTATTTGCTATAAAATTATACTAATTGTAAAGAAGAAAAGAGATTAGAGGAAGAAGATAAATACGCAATATTTTAACATACCTTAAATGGCCTAACTCCATAATGAGCCAACAAGTGACCCTTTAGTGTATACAATCTGCCAAACTGTCTATTGCAACCATCTCGTGGACAGAGCCAGACCTTGTCATTTTCGGTGGCACACAAGGGCTGTAGGCTATCATCGGTAATGCCTAGTTCCTCCAATGCATTGGATATAAAAATTTCATATTGACTACTTGGATTGCTGTCAATGCCGTATTCAACCGAGCTATTCCAAGCCGCAGCAGAAGTGTCTATTTTAGGTAATTTAGGGAAATTGCCTGTAGCTTCAATCAATTCCGAAGTCTTACCCTGATAAACTTGCTTTTCTGTGCCAGTATTGATAACGATCTGTGTCGTGTTGGAGATCTTATCGGTAGATATAGCAACCAAAGCCATCATGCCATCCTGCGAATTTGCATCAACGGCAAAGCTTTTACCGTTGATATGCTTGTCAAGTTTCTTCTCCATTCGCTCCGTCATCTTGCGACGTTTTTTGATAATACGAGGTACAAGTTTCGCTTTAGATTTGGGTTTCAACTGTTCTATTATGACATTTTGAGTTTCTGTTTCCATAGAATTTATGGTATTTGACAAATTTTCTTCCATTGTCGGTATAGTTCCAATGAAAAGCTCCGAGGAATTTTGTTCTGAAGGTTGTATTATAGTTTCCTGCATAGATTTTATGTTTTCCATCTCGTGTAGAACCGTTATATTCACCGGTAGCTCATTGAGAGTAACCTGTGTGGATTTCTCACAGGATATCTCACTGTCCTGCCCTAGATTTTTTATTTTTGGTGCGTTTTGTTCTACATGTTGATTTTCCACGTTCAGCGTTGGCTGACTGCTCGTGGATGGCAGAATTTCACCGGCCACCATCATATCGTCGGGCGAGAGCACTGTCAATGGATCCAAATGATCTAATTGAAACTCTGGCAACATAAACTCGTCGACGACCTTCTCGCACGGCGGCTCTAATAGCCGATTTTCGCCGTGCGTTAGATCTTGTAATATTGCATCGTACCCTGATGATAAATTGAGCTTCTTGGTATCCGTTAGATCGATGTCGAGAGACAAACCATATGGATCTTTGCCCAGAAAGCAACCGTGTGACAGCATCTCTTCTCCCAGATATCGGTCTACGCCTTCCACCACCTTGGTTGCATCCATGTCCATGCTCGATGGTACCGATGGCTCCGTGCTGCGCATTTTTAGCCATTTTTCAAAATCGCTAGCTACCGTCTCGACATCAATGTTCTTCTCGGCTGATGTTTGATGCCAATTCTCATTCCTCTTAATTCTTCGATCCTTTCTACCAATCTCTTCTGTTCTCGACGAAGCAAAAAGTGTATCGACGGGCATACATTCCGTTCCTTCGCCCTCGGAGCAGATTCTCTCGCGACTTTGTCGTCTCGACATGAAAGCGGCAACAGCGGCAGCTCCTCTGCAAGACATTGGCGGTCTGCTCCGTGGCCAGCACTGCGAAGGAAGCCCACGTTGATGCGGAGCGACAACGACATTCGACGGAGCATTATATTTTTTTTTCATGACAAGAAGCTCCTCTGTTTTAGGAGCCCGGAGTTACGGTTCATCGCACATGCAGTTGGCGCGTGCTTCAAAGCGCATTCCATCTTTCTTACCAATCGCTTCTGCTGCAAGATGTAATTCTGTTATACGTTATCTGCTTCTCCGTGCACCTTACACCGAGGCTGCGTTCCGATATTCATTGCCAGTACTGAAATATATATAGTTCAGATCACGTATATTATAGATTTTCAGCACATCCAGCGAATATCGGAACGCAGCCCGAGAGATCAAGAATCACCGGAAATCATGCGGTGCGAGCTGACAAAGGTAACATAACCTCTTACCATGTACCGTGATGGGCGGGCAAGCTAGAGAGCGGTGTCTCGGATCGATACAACGGTTATGTCCGATCGAGAGACTTGTCCGGCGATAAGGGCGAGGCGCGAGATATCGTTTTCTTCGGCGTTTACTCGTAACCGGAAGGAAAGTGTTGGCACGCGCTCGTGCACGGCTCGCTAATTTCTTTCTATAGATAACAATAAAATGTAGAAAATGACAAAACAACGCTTGCAAACGAGCGGACTGATCAGCGAACGGCACGCTCGCGGCCACGGCTGGAGTCATCTGGCGGCGTGCATGTCCATCTCGTGATGTGTAACTCAACACAGTCGGTAATAAAGGGTCGTTTTTTTACTCATATTTTTTTTGCTCTCTTCTGATTAACTATTTTTTTCCTTTCCTTCGATGTTTTAATTATATAGAAAATCATTTTCTTTCAGTATGCAGGATTTTGCCTCCAGCTAAAAATCAGAAGCGCAAAAGAATCATTCGTTCATCGTGCTTAATTTTAAAATGGCGAATTGAAAAAACCGAAGAAACGGAAGACATTATAAAAAAGCGTTTATTTACTACTAATTATTGTACAGCCAACTGTAGATATTTATCCATTGAGATTTTTACGTTTCGGATCTGTTTCCGATGCACTTTCGGACTTGGTAATTTTTTCATTTATTAAAATCTTAAGTCGCTCGATTCTCGAGTACATTGGTGGTTCTTCCCGTATCATCGCCTGGCGCAGAACCTTCGTTGTATCATCACAGGCTTCTATTATACTTATTGGTTTCTCATATGGTTTAATGCCGTTCAATTTAATGTTTATAACTTTTTTGATATTTGAAGGCGGCTTCATCTCTTCATATGGTTTTCTGGACGCTGTAGATGTTACTATTTTATCCTCATAAATGTCACTCTTCTCATAATTAACAGATATATCCTAAATAATAAATAATATATCCTAAACAGATATATAATAAATAATATATCCTAAATAATAAGAAAATAAATTGTATAATATTTAAGGAATGTCAATAACTTTTAGATACTTTACATAACTTTAAATCCGGTCTTAACAAAAATGTGATTGAATATTCTTCGCTACCTTGGTGACATCTTTTTTCATCGTGCTGTTTAGCAAAACAGCTATTGGCATTTTGTACTTTGGTAATGGCTTAAGTTGTAATTTCACGAGTTTTTTTGATTCTTCTAAAGATTTAATCGGCTCATTATAGACTAATACATCTTTGCGTGTTGCTTGATCATGTAAATTCTTTTCATCATATATTTTTCTCTGACGATGAGTTAACCAGTAAACAGAAAAGATCTTTGAGAATTTTTTAGGATCAAATATATATTTCCAAAAGGTTAATTCCACAGGTTTCTTTTTCCTTATCGATGTCCTTTGGAAATTCAAACCCTTCTTTCTTTTTAATTCTAATTGAAATACATTAAAATATGTTAAAATAAACAAATTTCTAAATTCTTTATGAATATTTTTTTCCTTTATTATTGCATAAATAGGTTATTTTTTAATAAAATTTACCATAACGCTCAGAATTCTTTAATGTAGTTTGTATTGATCTCTTGTTATAATACTCATTGGTATTTTTCTTTGAAGAGAAAACCTTGGCACAATGCCACGATTGTTGCCAAAAGAAGTGGTTATATTTATTTTTCTGAAAATACATTATGATTAATACTTTTTTATTTATAAATATGCGTAAATATTAATCGAGATATTACGTTTAATGCAAGTAAATTGAAAATTTGGAATTTATATCGAAAATGTGCCATGGAGGATGAATAATGTTTTCACATTCAATCACATATTGAATATATATATATGTATATTTAGCAGATACTAAAATAAAAACAAGAGAGATGTCAATTTCATCAGATTGCGTAAAAATATAATTATGACACTAAAATAATAATGAAAATAAAATAAAATTTAAATGTTATGCTTTTTCGTAATATAATTGAAATTGGGGTTTTAGAAATACATTTATAAATTTTAAAATATTTATATAGAAATAAAAAAAAAGATTGGCCCATGGGGGGATCGAACCCGCGACCTTCGCGTTATTAGCACGACGCTCTAACCAACTGAGCTAATGGGCCCGTTGTTCATGGGACTTAGAATTTTATTCTTATATTATTGCATTTTTAAACAGAATAAAATAAAATCAATTAAAATCGAACAATATACCGAAATCTGTATATTAAATGAAGGTACATATTTCTATATTATGGAAAATATTATCTGAAATAATTATATGTGGATTTAGAACAGATATTGTCTTAAAAGATGTAATCTTAAAACAATATTTTATTTATATTTCTCTCATGCTTTGAAATAACATAAATAATTACATAAAACGTACTGAATACATGTATATATATATGTATATATATTTAATATATGATTTGATTATCAGATATTTTCAAATTGTAATACATTTACAAATTGTATTACATTTACTTCTACTCTTACATTTACTTACTACTCTTACTACTCTTACATTTACTTACTTTATGCATATAAATAAATTTATTAGTTTTAATCTACTTTGTACTTATGGAATAACTTATAATCAATGTTTACAAGTTATTAAAACAATATCAATGGAGATATTTGATTTGAAAGTTTGATTTTTTTGAAAGTTGGTCCATAATCGGCCTCTTCCTCTGATTCTGCTGAGCTGAGATTAAGAACTTCATCATGTTCATATTTAATAGACAATTCCAATATTTCATTATCTTCGCCAGAATATACATTTATATCTGATTCTATATCGCTCTTCTGAATCTTTGAAGGAGATATATCAGAGTTTAAATTATCATCAATGTCACTGTCATGATCAGAGACATTATCAATGTTATGATGAAAGTTTGGTAATGGAGTGGCATAAGAATCATTTTCAGTTTCAATGTTCCACAGACTATAACTATTAGATATATTAGATATATTGGAAGAAACATTTTCTTCATTAATATTTGTTACCTCCTTGGATATATCTGATTCTGAAATTTTATTTCTATCAGTAATGTATATACATATCCATATAAATAAATTGTGTATTTTAATTCATTATTATCAACAAACCTATATTAGAGATTAATGAAGTACCTGAAATTTCCGAGTTTATTAAATTAGAGGAATTTGATATTATAGAGTTGTATGTTTCAAATATTTTAATAAGTCGAGAACGGAATTTTATATAAGATTCTACTTTATGAAAACATGTTTGGCACAAAATTATGTCATATATTTCTGGTACCTAAAAAGGATAATATAATAATCGTATTAAACTAGTTTGTAAATATATATAAATTATTATATAATACTTACTTTATAGCCAAGAATTAATTCGATAGCTGCTTTCACTGTTGTATGTCCATCAGATTTCTTACTTATATTTTCCTCTTCTAAATTAATCAACCATTTTTCATCAAATATTCTTCTGTGTTTATTATCATCAGGTGGCTCAAGGCATACAAAACAGGGATTATAACTCTGTAATAAGGACAGATTATGTTCTTAAACAACACAAATTAAAAGAGGATTAATTAAAAATTTATATTCACCATTTTTTCACCCAACTATGGGATTGACGACGACGTTCCAGCAACGATGATATAAATCCCAAAGTCGCAATATCCTGTACAAATATCGACAGATCATTGATATAACATAGAATATATCAATATTTTCTTTCAAAATGTCAATTTTAAATGAAACGTCAATCATTTAGGAGTAAGAGAGAAAGAAAGAGAGAGAAAGATAAATACATAACAATCGGCACCGGCAGCAAAAAATCTGCATATAATCGCGTACATATAACTGCGAGACACGAAAAAGGAAGCTTCGTTCGTTTATTTACATTTTTTTACGCTTTGTATTTTCTCTTTTTGTATTTTCTTTTTCTCTTCTGTTTTTTTTCCTTTAGAGGCTAGATATATCCTTACCGTTTCAGCGTAACAACAAGTATGAGTAGAGAGAGTACAGACAAACGGACATCGAAGAAGGTTGAAGAGTGCTGCTGGCCGAATCAACCTAACCTGACGCATCAGCAGACAGTGACGGACGTCAGGCGAGCGCGCATTCCTCTCGGCGAGGTCGAGCGTCGCGAATGACTCGATCGTAGCGTCGACGCGAATTATGGCGAGTCGTAAGAGGACCGACGATACGGGACGTCGGTCGTCGTTGCCAAAACGTCACGTGTGGTCCTCATCGTCCGACGAGGAGGAAAAGAAAACGACCGCTGCCGTCTGGCCGTCCTGCGTAGCGGCGTGCAGGAACCCTCCATCGCCGTCGGGGAACAAGGCCATCTCGCCATCCTCGTCATCCGACGAGGAGAAGATGACCTCGACTTATTGCCGAGATACTCAGTCTAGAAATAATCCATCGCCGGCTTCGGATCCCTTTGTCAGGAGTCGCGTCAACCCCGTGGAACAGTCGATAGGTTAGAATTTACTGTTATTGCTTACGCAAATTCATTCTATCGCACACATATATTTTAACATGGATTACTTTTTTTCATATTTGATTGCAAGTTGAAAATGATTTTTCGCAGGTCAAGATGCATCGTCACGTCGAGACAACAACCCCTTTAGTTTTAAGGCCTTTCTGAAGAATGGCACGCCACAAATCAATTATCACACCACAGGAGCACGGCCCAAGGTATATTCCTCCTCTGCATCGAGTCCTGGTAGCGTCCTCGACAAGGACAATGGCAGTGGCGTTTACTCTGGCCGAAACCCGACAGAATTGCCAGACTTTGTGCAGGATCACTTGGTCATCGAACAGTGTTACCTGAATCATGAAAACAGTCAACCGGTATTGCCTGACGTGGATAATTTGCCGGATTTTGCATTGAATAGTGTAGAACAGAGACAGTCTCGATTGCGGAACGAAGCCAAAAAGAATGACTCTGATGTCCTGTGCGACGATCTGCGATCATTTGATCTCACCGATACGTTGCATAAAAGCGTGTCGCATAGAGATCATTCTGTACCAAACGCGATGCACTCAAATCATTTAGATCTACCTATGTTTGAAAATAGACTTGAGGAAAATGCACCTTCCCTTCCTCGCCCCGAACATAGAGGTATCTGCGTACAAATTTTGTTTCAAATTATACAATATCTGTGCAAAGTTCATGAAAATGAGAGTCATTTTATTTACAGGATTTCCATTCGATTTACCATTACCCTTTCCAGACTCCAATCCCAATATAAATGCAACCACACGGAACGATTCTCTGTCAGGAAGCGAAGTGAATATCCATAAATCTTTGCCAGATTTCTTAAGCGATGGTCCTATACATAATAGAACTACAGATTCAGAACCTACTACGAGCATGGCAGAATCCGCTGAGAGAAGGGTGAGACTGTGTAATAATAGAACATTAAAAGATAAGATAAAACAGAGATGATATTTTAGAAATTATGTTGCAGCTTTTGCTCGAAAACGAAGAGTTACGTGAGCAATTGTGGACAGTTCAAAGGCAACTTATTGAAAAAACAGAAAGGTAATTGTACCTCGTTGGAATGAGCTTGTTCCCTCATGTTATGGATGTTTAATTAATTGCAGAATTCGTTCATTGGAAGCAGAATTATTATCCAAAAGAGAAGTCGAACACGAGGAAACTGTGCACTTGGAAAAAGCGATGGAGCAAGTTGAAGATAATTTGAAACGAAGTACAGTAAGTAAACATGAATATTTGTAATTTGTGAAACAATAAATTGGTAAACGACAACAGTATTTATATTTCGTAGAAGCGGGCAGTTAATGCCGAAAGTACTGTCACATCGTTGAAGAAGGAGATTAAGGCTTTAACAGTCAGTATTGTTTGCATTTGAATAATTATAATGAGATAAAATATTATTATAATAAATATTAAAATAATAAATTAATGTGTCGATCTGCAAATGTATTAATTTAGACAGAGATATCTCTGCTACGACTAGAAAACAGTGAACTTCGGGCTGGTATCTCAGCAGCTGGACGAAGCGAATCGAATGCTGGTGCTACTAATATGAACCGCACAGTTAGAAGACTCGCACGTGATTTATTTGCGGCTGCATCATCGGCTGAAGTATCCCTCAGGTATCCTTAAGGCTCCTACTACTAGTTCATTGTCATTATCTTGAATTATAACTTCAGAAACAAAAAAAAAGATATGAAAATTCTTACAAAATAGAGATATATCAAAAACTCTTTTTTTACTTTTATGATCAATATATAATCACATATCCAGAAAATGAATTGTACTTAATCAAAAAAAAAACAATTCAATATTAGATGTTATTTAGATGTTATTATGTTAGTTATTTATTGATTAACGAAAGAAGAACTTTCGATATAAATCTATTCTATTAAATGAAAACGTAATTTAGCAAAAGACATTTTTTTATTTATTTTACAAAAATTTTTATCATATGCTTTTCTCATTTTTGACATTATAATTACAGATAGATGCAATGAATCAGTAAGTCTTAAAAATTACTTAACTATTATTGATTATTAATAATTGCTATGAATAGCTTATAACTCGAAATGGAATTCTATCCGCGATTTGAATAAAGAGAGAGAGTATATTTTATTTTCCATTTAACATTTTATTGAGAATTTATATGTACATATATATATAATTTTTTTTTGCAGACAGCTGATGTCCGGTGTGGACAATCTGAGAGTGCTCGCATCAACCCTCGAAAATGTGGACAGGATAGAAGACTGGACCAAAGACTTTTTACCCGATTCCGATGAGGACAATGCCGCTGGTCCCGCAGTATAATAGAACTTCTCTCTCTCTCTCTCTCTCTCTCTCTATATATATATATATATATATATATATATATATTATATATATATTTCGTATTTTCACACACTCTATCTCCCTTTTTATCACTTCATCGTGTATTCCATTAATCCGCAATTTCATCGTGTATCAATCGATAAGTTGATCCATGCGTTGATCGATTTCATACGTTAAAACATTGCTGTGCAATGTATCGATACATTGAACGCAATGAGAACTCTTTATCGGATCTCTCATTTCTTGTTATCTACATTCGTTAGAGAATTTTTAATTATCCATATCTCCTGTTGCCGCCCATATCTTAATGCAAGATCATTTCGATCCTAACGTATAAATATATATTATTTATGAAAGAACTCGTTATATTTTTATATTTAACAGTTTGTAAAATTTATTCATTCGACGTGACGACGCAAACATGCAGATATATTTCCGACAATGTGTCATTATGTGACTTTCTTCGATTAAAGGAATATATTTTCTTAGTTATATATTGTGTACGTAAACAAAAAATGTGGATTTAAAAAAATAATCAGAATCTCACGTGATATTATCATAAAGCTGACAGATGCTAAAAGTGTTCGCCCGCATGCATCACGCAACACAGCACGTGATGTAAAACTAGAATATATTTTTGACAAGATATCGAGATTCTTACCGCATATATGACATGTACACATGAGGCTTTAAATAGAGATATAAAACAGATGTGTTTAGTCCGATTCCAGTCCATAAATTTACTGATAAGTTTAGATCACAATACATGTATATATCGCCATCGCAATACTTGTTTTTAAATTATCATATGTACATATATATATATATATATATATATATATATATATATATATATATATACATTTCGAACACGTTCGAATGTATCCAATGTGCGTAATACTTTGGTACTGAGAGAAATTAAATACACTTCTACATATACTTACGTACACGTAACCATATATATGTATATATACATGTTTATTCGTGCAATTGCAGGTGAAAAACGTTGATGTTTGGTTCACTAACTTTTTTATTTGATATTTGAGATAAAGATAAATTTCAAATAAAAAAAGTTGGAAAATGATAATAATTATACGATCATATAGAAATTTAGACAATCCGAGTGATCAGGTATTTCTTCTCTCGAAGACAAATCGCGTTACAAATTTAAGATTAATATTTTTTTAGCAGAAGGATAAGTAAAAAATAGATGGCAATAAGAACCGTAAAATACAATAAACGAAGCATTAGAGCTATTAAAAAAAAAAAACTACGTACGTTAGAGAGAAAAAAATAACAGATAAAAATTGTATAAAGACCAAAGTGCCAAAACACGAGAAAATAAGTAATGAACAACAAATCATATTCATGAAAAAGAACATATTTGACTTATTCAAGTCCCTCGAAAATGCTAAGTAAATCAGTTTGCGTTTCGGTGTGACTCGTTTGTGTATTCAGCCAAGATCTGCAGGCTCCACTGGGAATGTTGCAATCGGCCCCACAAATCAGAGACTTGGTTTGAGTCTCAGTAGAAACTGTAGTATCGTCGTGCGACCAAGCGGTCTGAGTCTGTATATTGGATAATCCCAAATCGGAGGACAGCATTTTGTCACATGTTTGAGTATATGTATTACTATATAATAACTGCTCCATGTTGTCCAGATCTGTAGTTTGCGTTTCGATGTTTGAACTCAAGGCGAAAGATCTCGATAAAGATTCGGAATAAAAATATGAAGGGGAAAAAGCTTGTTCGGTTTGTGTTTCTATACTGCTAAATCTGTCATCGAATGTCTTAGCAGTTAGCATAGGATCTGCTTGAGATATTCCATCAGTCGAAGCGAAAGAATATCCTTCCGACGTGTCTTCAACGTAAGGCAATGTCATTAAAGCCACTGTACTCTTCGATACACATTGTATCAAAGGATTATGACTGTGGTCATAGAATGTATCGAATTCCGTTTGAGTCACATTATCATTAAATGCCTCGAACATGTCTTTTTCAGGTATCGTTTGTGTACCCGATGTATTTTTCTCTTCCCAGAAATCTTGCAAGCCCACGTCGTGATGAAGCGGCAGCGGACTAGTCGGAAATAAATTGGTTGACGTGAAATTGTCATTGAGATTAAGATCGTCCTTGAGTAACGTTTGTTTCGACTGTTTCGATAACGCGCGACAACTTCCACCGCGTTTATGCACCTTAGATGTGTCTCTGCTCCCTTGTGGCGTTTGTGTTTCTATCGATTTTCCAAAAATCTTCTTAGAAAAGTTATTAGTCTGCGTTTGTTTGGATATTCGACGTTTCGTGTTACAATGTGGATTGTTATTGTTGAATTTCGATGGACTAGAAATCTTCTTGCTTCTTTTATAATCGTCCGTTTGCACTCCGACATCAGTTGTACTTTTTGTTGTGTTGATATCTTCGTTATTCTTTCCAAATTTATCTGGAGTGGGCAGTATCATGATAGGCTTGTTTACAATTTTTCTTGGTAAGACAACTTGCATCGTTTTGGAATTGGTATATCTGTAAAGAGATTACAAATATATCAATATGTCCATATTTAAATTGGTATCATAATAATTACTAAAGCTGCGTATTTGAGTTATACCTCGAAGAATTTTTATAGTTTTCCGTTATAACATGTAGAGATCGCTTTGCGTGTGTAAGCAATGCTTCATATGTAGTGTAAATCTTTGAGCAGGAACATGTAAATTCTACTCCACAGACTCTTGTATGGCCTTTTTTAGCAGACTCAGTGGAAAAGCTCTTGCCGCAACGATCACACGCATAATTTTTCTCCGCATGCACTTTCAAATAATGCTGACGAAATAATAAATAACATTATTAATTGATCTTTAAAGTTGATCTCCATTTTTTTTTATTGCTTTTATCGTTAGATATACATACCTGCTTTAGGTACTTTTTGGCGCTAAAATATCTTTGAGAATTAACAGCGTAGACACATGATTGCACTGGGCAGTGATAACGCACGTTTTCTTTTGCGATTTTATCCAATTTTTTGTGTTGGTGTACTTTGAGATCGTGCAGTCGGTAACGCGGCTCATTTCTGAAAACGAGTCCGCATTGCTCGCACTTGACATTGTTATTTATTACACTCAATTCTTCTGGTGATGGACAGATCGTTTTCTCAGACGCGATATTTTCCGCCGATCGATAAAATTTCCTCGGCATTGTAGGTTATCTTATTTATTATAACAGGATCTCACACACATAGATTCTTGCCGGTATGCTGTATAATATCAGCCATATTCACGTTACGTATACTAAACGTAAAACAGCAGGAACACGTGGAAAAAAAAAAAAAAAAAAAAAAAAACAGATAACTCTGCTGTACCATCATTCTTCCTCTTTTCTCTCAATGTGTTTGGCATTGTATATTTTTCATTTCAAAAGGCCTACGACATAAAAAAAGACGTTTATAGCATGTTAGAAATATAATATTCGCTCATCTCAAGACGCAACAAATACTTTTAAGTATTCTATGTCCTTTTTCATACATACTTACACATATCAAATATTTCCTCATTTGGGCTATTTATTCCTTTCATTTCGTCGTGGCTTGAGAAGCCGCTGATATAATATCAGATATGATAGTTGTATCTGGAGTCATCCGGGTTTATCGCGACTGATCAAGCACGTATGAAGCCGCGATAAGGAATTTGGATTTAAAATAATGACACATTACTGTTTTGAGTACTCTCACGCATCCCTCGGACCTGTCAGACGTGGCGCTACTTGTCGCGAGCCGGGAACGGGAGGGATCCTCCTTTGCACCCGGCTTCGCTCGGCACGTCTCGCTCGTCTCGTCGGTCCGGTTGGGTCGATCGACCTTCCGTTCGCCAACAGCGACGGCGGTGGTGGTGGTGGTGGTGGCGGCGAGTGCTTGTGAGTGCTTCGTGCGACGAAAGTGGACCGCGGCCGAATTCGCGAGCGCACACAACACACCGACTCAGTGCGTTCCTGCTCGCGCGGACGACACGCTGTGCGTGTGCCGAGTGCGTGTACGGTAATTTTCATTTAAAGCCACATCGGATCGCCGGGACTCGATTTCTCCCGGGGAAACTCTCGCCCGTCGTCGGACCCCGGAACCGGTGCGATCCCGCGAGCTGTCACACGGTAAGGCGGACGTCGGCGGCCACGGAAGGTTTTTCCCACCGGATCATCATGTATACGTACCGTGCACACCACATACGTCGCGCAGTCGTGTTATTGATTTTTACCTGAAGAGAGAAACCGTGTAATCGTACACGCGTATTTACGTGCACACGTATGTACGTTGCGGCTCATCGCCCGCGTGTAATTGTTCCGCGATTGATTTCCGTCAATGCTCCCGAGAGCTTCAGAGAGAAACGTTGACTCGGCGTATGCGAAACAGCAAATCTGCCGCTTGTAATCGCGCTTTGCAACATCCCTCTCTCTTTTTTTTTTTCTTTTTCCTTTCGGCAAAGTTTAAATACTCATCGAGGGTTGAATCTCGGGGGGAGAGGGCAAAATCGATCCTGTCGATATCGGTCAATCGTATTTGTTGCGTATCCGTCACTGTCTGCAGCTGGCACTATCGACCTAGAAACGAATAGGGGTTTAAAATACGGTAAAAGTTCTGTTCATCGGTCTGTGATTATCGCGATTTCGTATTATCGTCTCGATGGATTTACTCTAGTTGCCAAAGTTGACAAGCGGTCAGTATTAAAAATATTTTTCTATAATATTTTATACAAGCACCCTTTTGATATTGATTTCCGTCTGATCTTTGATAAATAATGTTTTTTTTACGCACTGTTTGTAGAATAAAAATTTGAGAATGAAATTTAAAAATTTCGATAGAATTTGTTTCTAACGTCCTCACTGAAAGGATTTGAATAATTTTTATACGTGCAATTAAACTATTGGCATTTTGTAAAATTGTTGTGCTTCAAGTTTTTTGCGCTTGGAATAGTGATGTATGTACAAAGCTCTAATGAAACGATAAAAAAAGTATATTCATTGATATATTCATTGTGCCAATCTGCGATCGTCGTTGTGGTCGCGTTACATTGTTTTCTTTAAAGTTGTATCAATAGACCTATCATCGTGAACTTTATCAAAGCGCTTCTCTTTTTTCATTGTTAAGAAAACATCATCAATTAGGTATGTTTGAATTAGCGCATTTTAAAAAAAAAAAAAAAGATTTAGTTAACGTTACATTTTTATACACATTTAAAATGATATAAGGAAATGGAAAAAGAAAGAAAGAATTGTTTTTTTAATTGATTGTTTTGTCAATTTTGAAAATCTTGAATATATTTAATATAATTTATCTAACTCGGTATCTCCATTAATAATATGGTTATTAATTTTAAATGAAACGTAAATATATACGTTATCAACTTTACGTTACTACTATCTATCTAACGATAAGTGGTCGATAAGTAGTCGATTAGTAGAAACTGTCATTTCCGTGTAGTCTCTTGATATGTTATTTATAAAAATGTCCATGCAATTCTATTACGATGTTGATAACAAAGTGAGAGACAAAGAATATTTAGTTAGTCCCCAAATAAGAAGGGAGGGTGTGTGTCACGGCCCGACCACGAACCAGTCATGAAAACTCGTTATTATTTTGCGAAAAAAATACCACCTCAGCCAGGAATCGAATCTGGATCTCCTGCTTACCGGGCAGGCATCTTATCCCTTCGACTACCGAGGCATGTGATGATATTTATCGCAAATAACGTGTTTAGAATAACACGTCAACAATACAATGATACACATATATACGTATATTACAATATACATATATATATATATATATATATATATATATATATACACACATGTATTCTCTGGAATCCCCACGACCGGTACTACAAAAATATTTACGAGTTTACGAGTAAATAACGTGAAGTTTTCCAAAAGAAAAGACTGATTTGGAATTTATCGTCGAAGAATCCGCGATATAATTTAATGTGAAATGAATAAAGCAGCTGCTCGGCATGCCGTTGGCAAACATCGCATCAGTTGTCATTGATCGATAGCGTACGCTCAAACATTTCAAGTGCGCCCTTGTCTGTCATGGATTATCAAGATGCTTTGACATTTTTGTTCTATTATGACTCTTAGAATATTTTATATATATATATATAAAATTATGGATTTTTTTTACAATCGATTTAAATTTCAATTATAAATTCAGTACCCGTAAATATTTAAGAAGTCTTTTTAGCCTAGATGCACAAACGTTTTATATTAATATAATTATTAAATATTGCTTATATTATTATTGTACGTACCTTGGTTCGTCAGCTTCGTATTTTTACTTTGAAGAACGCAAGTCTTTCGGATGATATTCTTAGGTGCGAAACTGAGAAAAGCTTATAATCGTCTTGTCGCCGAAAATATCTTGGTATTGCCAGTATTTAATTTCAAATTTGTACGTTTCGGGCAGCAGGGACGACTTAGGCTTCGGATTTTTAGTTTAAAATAATAAATAGATACCTGTAAAAGTTTTAATGGATGAGAAAAGGTGTAACACCAAGAATATTCTACAAATGAAAAAAATTTTATGTCGAAAGAATGAAAATGAAAGTTTAGAATGTTTAGGACTTCTATAAAGAAAAAATTCTTTTATTTTCATTATTTTCATTATTATTATTATTATTATTATTATTATTATTATTTCGATATATACAAAATTGAGTCTACTTTCAATCGATTGAAAAATTTAAAGGCGGCTGATGATAAATCTGACACCCAGCTGACATTTATCAAGACAGATAAAATACAAATGATCGGCGAAAAAATAGAACATTTAGACCGATGTGATATCAGTGAGCAAATAAATTCACAAAGTTTCACAAAGTTACTAAAAATTTACGCATTTAAGTCAGATTGCCTGATCGCGAGATCGTTTCCTCTAGCCTTCGCGTGACTAGAAATCGCTTCGAATAAAGAGAGGGAGGTACATTAGTCACGTGTACTAAAATCGCTCTATTCTTTCATTTGTACAGTCATATAGAAGAGGAAGACGATGCTCCACGCCATTCTCGTTTTCCCTGGCGAACCAAGTAAGCCGGATTAGAGGAAATAGAGAAATATAGGAAGAGAGAGAGAGAGAGAGAGAGAGAGAAAAGAAGAGAAGAGAGAAGAGGAGAGAGAACACGAATCGATAGCGCACAATTTCGGTGCTATCGGGTCAGCTGGTAGTGTTTCCATCTCTGGTGTCATCGAGCTGCATATTCTCTTTTCCTGTTTTCCTTCAAAAAAAAAAAAATCACCGGAATATTAAAGGAGGTGGTGCAGTGCTGAGAGAAGCCACCCCTTCTCCGCGATGAGAGACACCGGCAACCAGGCCAAGTACGAACAGCTCTTGGACGACGCCGGTCTCGAGATCCGCAACGACAAGGAGCGCAATGACGAGAATGCAACACTAGACGAGGTAGGCACAGCAGAATCAGAACGACAGTTCTAGAACAATGTAATCTGGAATTATCTTCTATACGCAGTGTCCGGAAACTTGCCTGGATTACTTCTTGAAGTGATTCGGATTCCTTCAAAAAGAAGGAAAAAAAGGTGTATAAAGCATAAATCCGGAAATGAGTTGTTTCCGAGTTACATCCAGTTTGTTAAAAAAAATTGTAATTTATTTTTCATAATTATAATCATAATTTATCTTATAGTCTTTTAACAGAAATAACTTCATTTTGGATTATTTTGGCATTACCTAGGATATATGTGATAGTATAATCCGCTTGACACATTCCTCTTTTATAAATTTTATAATTAAATATAATTGTACTTACAAATATCGAAAAATGGAAAAAAATTAAAAACTAGAAAAACATTAATTTAAAAAAATGTAAAAAAATAATAAAAATTATAAAAAAGGAATGTCAAGCAGATTATATTACCTCCATGTGATGCAGTCTAGATAACGCCAATAGTCCGAAATGAAATTATTATGTTAAAAAACTATGAAATAAATTATGATTATGATTATGAAAAATAAATTACGATTTTTTTAAAAGTGAACATAACTCGAAAACAACTCATTTCCGAATCTATATGTTTATATGGCTTCTTTTCTTTCTTTTTGATCCCGAATCACTTCAAGAAGTAATCCAAGGACGAGTTTCCGGACATCCTGTACATATATATATATGCATATGTGCAAGATGATTTTGCGTTACATACTCGAATTAATACGTGTAATATCTCGACATGGCCCGAGATTTACTAACATTACAGTTTTGAACTATGCAATTTATTAATTTGTATATCCTGAAATAGCGTACAGCAAAACATAAAATTTTTCTTAATTTATTAAAATCTATAAGAGGAAATTAAATTTTTTTTTTATCTCTGAATTCATCTTAATAAAGATTAAAGATCATCTTGTGTATTGTTTTTATGCGTGCATGCTTACAATCGAGTTATTCGAGTTTGATCACAGTTGCTAAAACTCGTTTTTATGTAAATTGGTTTTTGCGCGATAACTGGATAAAAAGTTGAAATACGTGGCTTCATATGGCTTTCGAATCGATTCATGATCTCGAAGAGATCTTGAAGAAATAAAGTTGTAAAATTTCATAAAAAGATTGCTAAAAGAAATAAGCCATTTTATCTTCGCGTGTTCCAACGTTTCGTTTTTTTTTTTATTCTTAATTTTTCAGTTTTCGAAATTCGAATATGCAACTTACTTCAATTTGATTTCTTTCGAGATTTCGCGGTTGCACATCTTTCGTCTTTCTTTATCATTTAATCATATGTTGTTTCGTTTTACGTGTAGGAAATATAAGTAGCGCATAAGTGCAGTTATAAAAAATAGAAACTCATCTTCTTTCCCGGAAGACACGAATTTAATTCTTCTCGGATCGCGTAATCTTGATGATTTTAATTCAAAGTTTTTAGCAGTTAGGGAAAATCCAAAGAAATCGGGAAATTAAAACATGACTTGGAAAAATCAGGGAATCAGGGAATTTATTAACCTAAGATAAAATTAAATTACTGTAATATCAATTTAATTTTTTTTTAATTACACTTCTTTCAAAATTATCGAATAAAATTGTTTAAAAAGGCATTGTAAATATTTTTTAACCGAAAAAAAATCAAAGAATCGAGGAATTCATCAATCTAAGATAAAATTAAATTATTGAATATCAATTCCGAGCTTAAACCTTTAATTTTTATAAATTATTGAATACATAAAATTTTTTAATTATTTAAAGAAGTAAATATTTTTTTATAATTTTTCAGTTTTGCAATGAGAGATTTGCAGAAAATCATTAACAAACATAATTAAAAGTTATATTTTGTCATTTTCTGTTTATTTCCTATTGTATATTTTTGGTAATTAATAAAAATTTTAATGAATTTTTTTTTAATTTTATATTAAGTGTTCCTTTTAGATTTCAGTAAAAAAAGTGAAGGAAAAATCGAGAAAAATTAAAGAATATTTTTTTCTGTTTCGTTAACAATCTTGTAATTTTAATGTAGAGTTAAAAAAATAAAAGCATTATAGACAAGAATATATTTTTGCATGGAGTATTTTATAATTTTTGATTAACTTAACCAATCGATTATTTTATTGGAATCGATCAATTACATTTATTGAATATAAGCCGAATATACCAAAATTAATTATCAAAATCACTTATATCCATTTTCTATCAATGTAGATTAACTTAAATCTCAATTTAAATCTATTATTTACCTTTTTCTAATTTTTTAAATTAGAAAAAGAAGAAAAGTTAAAGTTAGTAGTGATTAAAGTTAGTCTACATTGATAGAAATGAGCATTAATCAGTCAATTAAGTTAATCGAAGAACCAAAGCTAGGAAGCGGTTAGAATTTAGCGGTTGGCGTTTAAATTTAAGAAAATAAAAAAAAAATAGGGAAAATATAGGAAATTTAAAAAATAATGTAGGAGAAGAAGCAAAGAAGAAACAGGAGAAAAAAGACAATTTTGAGAAGAATTTATTCAAACAAAACAAGCATTTATATGTCATATAATCTGAAAGGAAAAATTAAAGGCACATGATAAATCTTGAGAAGCAAAAAATAAAATTCTAATGTAATGTTAGGAATTCCAATGTTCAATTTTTTTCAATATTTGATTCTTAAAAAGAAAATGAATTCGTACGTAAAAATTAGAAACGTCATGAACAAACGATTGAAGACCGTCGGAGGGGTTATGACACAGTGCTTATGTAAGTGAAACTTGTATTACAAGGAAACGCTCGTACGTTATAAATGAAGGACATGAAAATGAGAGCATTGCCGATAGAGTGCGAGGAGTGACAGGACTAATGGCACTTGCATAATGACGTAAAGTGTCACGGGCATTTGCATCGGCAAACAACGCTCTTCTAACGACCTACATCTCGAAAACTCGTATAACCAGCATATCGATAGACTCGTTCGCCTTAGAACTTTCTTCGCTTTGCCGCCTTCCAGGAAAACGTTTCGTTTCAGGAGAGGAAAAAAAAATAGTCACACGCTTGCGCTATGAAACTGTAATGATGTCACGTGAATATGAATAGAAATTCACGTATTAATCAAAATGAAGCGTTCGTAAAATCCTTCTAGTCACTTCTCCCTCCCGTTTATAAAAGAGCTTCTCCCGTTTATAAAAAGTCTGGGTTCTGACTTTCAGCCGCGATTTTTCTGCGATTCATCTCTTTGTGGAACTTGACGTATGTACTTCGAAGAATCGAGAACCTCTGACGAGGAGACACGTGTGTCCCCGTCCGACACGCGACACGATTGATCTCGCGGAAAATCGAAATAACAGAATTCACGACGGGGAGGGGGAAGGGGGGCTGGCAAAGGAGAGGAAACGCGCGGGAGGAACGGCCGACGGCTTTACGAGATCGCCGTTGACACGTGGCCTCGATCGACAGCACTCGTCGATCCGCTCCCCTCCGTGTCTCTCGCGAGTCCGCACCCGCAACCGCGATCCCGTTTGCGTGTGGCACGGAAACGATTGTCCTTATTTAATCTGTCATGTCGCCTTTTCGCCGAGACTTGCTGTCTGATCCGCGAGTCCTACCTGCGATCATGCCCTCGAATCATCCATCGTCCTCGGTATCTCTCCTGGATTGACAGCTTGATCGAGCCGCGAGTGAGGTTAACAATTCGTTATTTCGTATCTTCAACCATTCGTTATTTCGTATCTTTGTCAGCGAAATTCCGATTGATAACTTTTCCATTTTCATTATCGTCGCCGTGTTTTTTTTTTCTCCAGTCAAGCGTTCTGACCACACGTCTCTTTTTGTCATGTGCGCATTTTTTTTACACAGTTGTCACAGCGAGATAACGCGCAAAGTACGCCAATTCGGTGTGCTATTAATAAAACGGTAAGAGACAACGTAAACGCATCGCGTGACACGTGCAAAATTGTTTTATGATTAAAGCTTAGCCTTATATCATTTCCAAAATTAGTTGAGAAGTTTTTTCTTATTCAATATATTTCACATTTTCAATTCAACACGTTCAGTTTAATTTTGTATAACATTTTGTGTAACATTTTTATGTAACATTATGTAATGTTTAGCATTAAATTTTAATTTTTAGCGTTATGTAAAAGTTTGTTTATATAAATAATTTAACATGACATTTTTTTCAAGGGTAAGGAACAAGATTCTGAAATGTGGTTGACAACTGCTGAATCAGCTAGTCTTGGAGCTGAAGAAGTAGCAGCTAGATTACATGTCGACGTGCGAACTGGACTAAGATGGCAGGAAGCTGACCATAGAAGGCAGCTAACTGGTTTTAATGAATTCACTGTAAAGGAAGAAGATCCACCATGGAAGAAATATATTGAACAGGTATGAGGAATTCTCAAGCTTTTTATTCTTTTGTGTGTGTGTGTGTGTGTGTGTGTGTGTGTGTGTGTGTGTGTGTGTGTGTGTGTGTGTACGCGCGCGTGTATGTATGTGTGTGTGTAATATATAATGTGTAATAACAGAAAAGGCTTGTTGAATCACACAATCTTAGTTGAATTTATATCTTTTTCAGTTCAAGAATCCATTGATTCTTCTCCTACTTGCCTCTGCATTCGTCAGCATATGCATGAAGCAGTTTGACGATGCTGTCAGTATTACAGTGGTAAGTACATTTAAATGTCCATTAATCTTATAAATTTTGTCAGGTGTTATCTAACCAATGCTTACATTTGTGATACGTTCCTTTGTAGGCTATCATAATAGTGGTGACAGTTGCATTTGTACAAGAATACCGATCGGAGAAATCTTTAGAAGAATTGAATAAATTGGTACCGCCGATATGTCATTGGTAAATAGATTTGCGCTTCTTATTAGGTGCTTTATTATTAACTGTATGCACAGTGCGCCCTGATTATGAATGTTAGTCCAATCTTGAAGCAGCATGTACCTAAATTCATAATTCTTTGGAAGTATGGTCCTTGGAGGATGTACTAACCCTTTATACATGGAGCATTCCTTTCCCTTCTTAGCGAAGAAGATATAATATGTCGTTGCACTCTCTGTAGAAGGTGACACTTGCTTGTATGAATTCTCATAAGAAAAAAATCTTATATTCTAACATCTAAGAAATTCAAATCACACAAGAGTAACCATTAAAAAGCATCCTTTATAAAATCTTTTTTTTTTTTAACCAAAAATTGTTAATATTTTACTCAATTGTATTTACATTATTGTCATTATCTCTGCTTCCAGCTTGAGAGAAGGCCATGTAGAAACATTTCTCGCACGTAATTTAGTTCCTGGTGATATAGTGTATTTAAATATTGGAGACAGAGTACCTGCCGATATCAGAATATTCGAAGCTATAGATCTGGCGATTGATGAGAGTAGCTTTACTGGGGAAACGGAGCCAGCGCAAAAGTCGACAGCTCCCTTGCTTAAGACTAACGGGTTGACGTCGAAGAGAAATATCGCTTTCATGGGCACTTTAGTGCGCTGTGGGAATGGGAAGGTAAATTTTGTTAAATTAAATATAAAATTCTTGGAAAAAAAAGACGACTGCGTTTACCATCAACTTATATTACGATATCGCGCGATACAGGGAATTGTAGTGAATACGGGAGAAAAAAGTGAATTTGGGGAGGTTTTCTCGATGATGCAGGCAGAGGAGGCACCAAAAACTCCACTACAGCGAAGCATGGACATTTTAGGTACTCAGCTATCCTTCTATTCGTTCTGCATTATCGGTATCATCATGCTGCTAGGCTGGATCCAAGGTAAGGCTATCCTTGAGATGTTTACCATTGGTGTAAGCTTGGCAGTAGCAGCTATACCAGAAGGCTTGCCTATCGTCGTGACTGTGACTCTGGCATTGGGAGTGATGAGAATGGTCAAGAGAAAAGCCATTGTAAAGAAGTTACCAACTGTTGAGACTCTCGGTAAATTCAAACGTCAATAAAAATATGAAAAAATTATTTTATTTAAATTTTTGTTAATTAAATCCTCTCACAAAAGTATATATTTTTTCAATTTATTATATAAAGTTTTAAGTATATAAGAAAAGATCTTACTTTATTTTAGGCTGTGTAAATGTGATATGTTCCGATAAAACCGGCACAATCACGAAGAACGAGATGACCGTCACGATTCTTGTAACATCAGAAGGCTACATCGCGGATGTTACTGGCGCGGGATACAACGGCGTGGGAGAAGTACGCATACGGAAGTGCGATAATCCGGATCTCGCACATGCTGCTATCAGTAATATGCTAGAAGTAGGTTGTGTGTGCAATAACGCTATCATACAAAACGATACTTTGTTGGGACAGCCAACGGAAGGCGCGTTGATAGTAGTGGCAATGAAATTCGGAATGTATGGTATTGCTGATAGATATTTACGATTGCAAGAATATCCATTTTCTTCCGAGCAAAAGATGATGGCTGTGAAATGTACACCGAAATTTGGCGAGGTAAGTTTAAAATGAAGATTGTGTTTTTTTCTTTTTTAATAGTAGTACATTTCTTTCTTTTTTTTTTTGGAATATAAAGTACATGTTACAATCCCTTATTTCAGAATAGACAAGAAATATATTTCGTGAAAGGTGCTTTGGAAAAAATCTTACCGCAGTGTACAAAATATTACGAAAATGGTCAGGTATACCCTCTTAGTCAGAAGAAAGATCAAGAATTCTTGACAGAAGCATATGATATTGGTCAACAAGGCTTGAGAGGTATTATTTTTCTAGCATAATAATAAGTAAATAATAATAAATAAATTTAGAATTATTTTTGTGTAATTTATATTTACTTGATTACAGTTATTGGTCTGGCACGTGGCTCCTCATTACAAGATCTTATTTACATCGGTCTTGTTGGCATTTGTGATCCACCGAGACCATATGTACGTGAATCTATCAGCATTTTGATAAACAGCGGCGTTAAAGTAAAAATGGTGACCGGTGATGCTAAGGAAACTGCAGCTGCGATAGGTATATAAATAGATAATGAAATATACAAGGAATTATTATATTTTTATAACAAATACAAACTTTTATACAAACTTTTATACACTTTTATACTTCACATACTTTCAGAGTTACAGTGAATTTAATTATTTTTCAGCTAGTATGATCGGATTGGATACGCTTCACAATCGACTCTTATCGGGAGACGAAATTGATATGATGTCCGAACATCAATTGGAACAGTGTATCAATAACGTTAGTGTATTTTATCGCGTAACACCGAAGCACAAACTGTGTATCGTAAAAGCTTTACAGAGGAATGGTAACATAGTCGGCATGACCGGTGATGGTGTAAACGATGGAGTCGCTTTGAAAAAGGCTGATATAGGTATCGCTATGGGTAAAAACGGCACTGATGTGTGCAAGGAAGCGGCTGATATGATTCTGGTCGACGACGATTTTGGAACTATTATGTAAATAATATATTGCCTCACAATTTTAGCCTGTAAAAATCAGTGTATTTATATCGTTTTTGGTTTTAGCGCGGCGATCGAGGAAGGAAAAGGAATCTTTCACAATATTCGCAATTTCGTAAGGTTCCAGTTGAGTACTAGCATAGCTGCGCTTTCTTTAATTGCTCTCGCAACTTTGATGAGTATACCGAATCCTTTAAATGCTATGCAAATACTATGGATCAACATCATTATGGATGGTCCACCTGCTCAAAGGTCAATTGAATATCTTTTTATATTTTTAATGTTTCATTAAATATGCTCAATATGAAAGTTAATTCTTTTTCTGTACATAGCCTTGGGGTAGAGCCGGTTGATAAGGACGTTTTGAAGCAAAAGCCACGAAATACAAAGGAGCCAATGATCACACGTCATCTCATAATCAATGTTTTGTTGTCTGCTAGCATCATTATTCTTGGTACTTTATGGGTGTACAACAGAGAGGTAAGGTTTTTTAACTAATCTATATTTTTTTCTTTACTATATTTTTTTTATTTCTAGATGGTTAATGGAAATACTGCGAGAGATACTACCATGACATTCACTTGCTTTGTATTCTTCGACATGTTCAATGCACTTAGCTGTAGGTCACAGGTAAAATTCCATATTTCAATTTTTTGTTTTTATTATATCAAGAAAAAAATTGCTATAGTCTAAAGATATTCATTTATTTTAGACAAAATCCATATTCACGATCGGTCTATGGAGTAATAAAATGTTCTTGGTGGCTGTAACGCTCTCTGTCATCGGACAAATGCTCGTTATCTACTTCCCTCCGTTACAAAGAATATTTCAGACTGAGGCTCTTACGGCGAAAGGTATACTTTGTATACTAACGATTAAAGATAATCAATATATGTCTCTTGTCTAACGTGTTTGTTTTTCAGATCTTCTATTTCTGGCGGCGTTGACATCGAGCGTCTTCGTCATCAGCGAGATAAAGAAATTCATCGAGAGGCAACTGCAGAGACGTCGCGCCAATGGCCAGTATTACAATAAGTTCGAAATGGACTTTGTATGACAGTTACAGTCTGCCGGCGAGAGCAAGGCGGACAAAGATCATAATGAATAAGCGCATCAATTATCGTTCGACATCAATATGCAGTCGGTCGCGTTCGTTTACAATTGACACATTACGTCTCGCTAACACACATCTACTCGACTGTGCTTGCACATTCGTAACTTCGTCACGTGTGCACCTATACAAAATAGAAGAATAATGATATTCTCTCGGTGACAATTTTAATGTATCGATTGCGCAGTGTGACTGCAGTTTTTTTACTATTTACAAATTGTCGATTCTATTTTTCCCAGCACGTTGTGCACGTAGAAAAGAAGAAAGAAAGAAACATTTCAGTAACAATGTAGTAGGTTACATAGATTATAGTTATTAGATTATATTTCATTATCCCTACTATGAGGTTATAAATCACCATTTCATAGTTGGTAGCGACGCTACTGCACATTCCACGCACGTTTGACAGATCAATGACTTTTAATGATATATTCTATCTGTAATATAGTCTTAGAGACTGCAGTCCAAAGCAATGTTTGCACTGAATCATCGTACGTAATCATTCTATCTTACACCTTTTTCTAAATATCGTAACAGTTTTTAAGCCCCACTCGGGAAAAAAGATATCGATTTCATTCGATTCATCATTCACTGTCAATCGATTCACGCTAGAGAAGAAGCGAATCATGCAGCATTTTACCGAGTAAGAACAAGCCAGATAAACATACTGTAATTAAAACCAGTCATACAAATCGATTGCATTTAAGAATACAGTTGTAATCAGCGAAAATAAATGCTCTTACAATGTTCCTTATTAATTCCACAATTGCGAATATACTTTCGATGACAAATTTATATGATGCAAATTGCACGTACAACGAATATGTCATTTCAATAAATGGTAATAATGACTCATTATATTCAAGTAATATAGATTGCTATCGAAAGGATACTCGTGTGTTGCATTATGTAGATATACTCGAATTTATGTCATAAGTAAATTAATCACAATTTATTTGTATGTTGTTATGTTATATGTGGTATATAAGTATTTTATATTCAATTTTTTTCTAAAGATTTTTAAACATAATTATCATTTAATGAATTCCTTCCAAAATACTAAATGTTTTATATTGATATAATTCCGGTCCACCATAACCATATAGTATCTTTCCTCGGCCATTCTCGTCGTAATAGGGATAGCGATACTTCGGCCTTGAAAAAAAAAAAAAAAGGAAGATTACGATACTACCAATTAATATTCTTTCGCAAAAAAGTTTTCTTATTGTTTTGAAGCATAATAATCAATATCGCATATTTTTGTGTTTAATATCAACAATTAATTAATATTGATTAATTTTATTAATATATTTCACAATTAATTCTATACCCCCATAATTGATTTTACATTTTATATTTTATACACGTTTTGCTTCACTTACCGTTCGAAATATTGGAAATTAGGTGCTTTGGGTTCCGCGAGAGTAGCCTTACTTTCGTCAATTAGAGCAAAAAAAAAGACGGCGAATGTCGTTAATGCAACCACAGTAGTCAGCCACTGTAATTAAAAATCAAAATTTAGGAAAATTAAAGCAAAGAAGTTTGCACTGTTTTTTTATTCAACGCATATTGCTTTATAAAATAGCTACATTTATTAAATATTAATAAGCCTTAAGAGAAATTCGAAGGAAATGTTGCATTTGAATATAGCAACATTAGAAAGTTGCAGCAGATGGTGAGTGTTAAATAAATTTGACAAACGACCAATTTGATATATTCGAAAAAAATATATATATATTTACTAGGTTTATGAAACATATTTGCAGTTTATTAAAATAATTTTTTTATTACTTACGGAGATAAAAGTCGCCATTATAAACGGCCAGAAGTGAACCTATTTAAATATTATTGATTAAAAGTAGGAAATTTTAAAAATAATGCCAAGTAAAAATATCTTCTTGGTAGAACAATTGTTAATCGTTCGTCGAATTAGTCACACTACTGGATTTAACAAATCAATATTACGAGACAATATTGATCGTGGATGAAACTCGACGTTCTAGAAATGCGTCAGAACTCAGTCTAAATTTCTTCGTACCCCTACCATCCCAATTCTTTCCTTGACATCGTGTAAAGTGAAAGTTCTAGGATACTTTGTGCTACATACATTGATTGCTTCACCTGGGAGGTTGACCATGAATTCACGATACCCGAAAATCTGTATTTTGTAAAGGTATTCAGGTAAAATAATATTTTCTTAATTATGATTATGTTAAGAGAGATAGCATTAACAACAAAGTATAAGAATACTAAAAAGAAAGCATGTTTCTAATCTCTAAATCGCTAATTGTTGTTATCTTAGATAACGACAATAAGGCGTTTTGATTAAAACATATTGTTAATATCGAGTATGCACACATCTATTTTAATAACAGTATGCACGTCTATTTTAATTGCAAATATTTAATCAAAATCAATTTTGTGAAAATTATCAATATATTCAGTGTTAAACAGAAAAAAAATTATTGAATCATCTCTTTGTGTATAATCATTATTAATATTAATGCTTAATGATTAAAATTAATTAAAATTGTAAGTATTAATAATTAATCAAAATTTCTATTTTTTAAAATATATTTATGATGAATTATATTTATGTCAGTTAGATTTTAATAAAACTTTCATGTTTTGTTAACAGAAATTATATTGTTAAAAATTTATTTAATAATTTAATGTTTCAATTTGTCACAGATACAGCCCATGAATTTTTGTATCCAATACCCATTCCTAGTTTTGTTATTGCATGTTCTCCAAAACGCCCGTTTTCCTGTTCGTATCGACTTCTTCTTTGTTTGCCGACTTCTGGATCAAAATCCCATTGAGTTTTCTATGTAAAGATATTAAGATATAGATATTTAAATATATATTTTTATTTATTTATTAACACACACACCCACACACACACACACACACACACACACACACACACACACACACACACACACACACACACATCTACGTGTGTGTGGGGGGGGGGGGTGCATGATGCAAAATTATGTCACATATATCACATAGTTACCTTATGTGTAGAAGGTAAGCCTGCTATGTTATATTGAATAAAATCGTGTACAAATCTATAGATTGTAGCATTTGTGATTGACACATTAGTTTCACTGTGAAGTAATAATGCTACCAACGCGGTAATCTATAATAGAATGCATAAAGAAAAGAGAGATTTTCAAATAAATTATTCATATTATTACATGATTATTATTGTTATTACTATTACTATATTAACAATATACAACAACATTAAATTAAATTATTTTTCCTGATATATTTCTTTTATCACTTATCAATAGCTTTGAAGCTCTTATTTTATTGAAAATTCAACTTTTTTGAATTTTTCATGAAATAAACATACCCATACTCGACTCCAATACATAGTTCGATTCGTCTCAGGAATGGTATCGCTATCGACACGAAATGTAACTATGAAACTTATACAGAAATCCGGTGTGTTTATATGTGGGAATGCACGCAATCTATCGTAATACCGGCAGTGAAAGTAAAAACTCGATCGCTTAACGACGCGCGAGAGTTTAAAAAGTTGCGTTAGATCATCCTGCGAATGACAATTGATTATTCATGAATCGATATCTCATTCGAAACACGAATTTTCTACGATGTACGAGGGGTAGGAGGAAATAAAAGCCAGATGAGATTCGAATGGAATCAGTTGTTCATTACTTTCCCGTAAGTGCTTTTGTAACTTCAATGAGCTATGTGTGTCGATAAAGTGCTTTTAATAACTGTCGTTTGGGCGGTAAGTAATTTACAGGCCTGTTTTTTTTTAGCTGATTTTGTACTAGTTCACAATTTATCTTTCTTTCTTACACTGGAAGGAGAAAGATAAACTCTGAACTAGTGCAGCCTAAAGAGCTTCAGCTAAAAAGAACAGACTCTACATTAATAAGAAACGAGTTCATTTGCTTCTCTGGCTTAATACGAAAAATTTTAATTTCCTCCTATAAATATATTTTTACTCACATTTCTTATTAAATAATCCTGCAATCAAAATGTTAATTAGTTAATTAGTAAGCTAGTAATGGAATTAATTTGAACAATTAAATATTCTATTAATAAAAATGAAAATACGATTGTTATGTTGGGCAGACAAGCGCATGGTGTAGCGATCAAACATTGATGCGGAATGCCAGGACATTTGATTCATCGTTCTTTGCGTGGCCGCAAATGTTATTTAGAAATCGACTTGATTTCTCAATCTTCCCAAAACTTCCTAATCAATCGCAGCTTCAAGAGTGGACCAAGAACTGTTTTGCGAATCTGCTACGTCTCGCGCTATTCATAAGTATGAAGAAAGAACCCATGCACATCGAGTTCAAACCCGAGGATGGGCCGCGCGCTGCTAAAGATTATCAACAGCGTTTTGGATATCGAGGAGAGTGGCTCATTAAACAATTGGGAAATGGTCTTGATATTCGATTGAATAGACAACCTATGCCTAATACGTTTTTGATGCCACCTCCAATTCCCTTCAAAGGTGATAGTAATTTCTCCTAGTCCGCAACAAATGCACTCAAATATAATCGATATGAAACGAAACTATGCATTACGTTAACTTAAGCTAGTAATAAAATAGTTTTAGTGAATTATAAAATAAAAAGTAATCTAAGATAATTTGTATTACTGTTTATTTTGTAAATTACACACACACACACACACACACACACACACACACACACACACACACACACACACACACACACACACACACACACACACACAGGGTGTCCGGCATATCACTTCATATGTAGGTAGAGCTGGTAAAACTGAATAAAAAATTCTTCTATTATTTTGCAATTTTCGCGCGCTTGCATTTGCCGGTCTAATATGGTGATTTTTAATAATTAATAACTCGATAATTATCGCGAAAATTGCAAAATGATAGAAAACTTTTCTACTCAGTTTTACCAGCTCTACTTGCATACGAGAGGTGATATGACTGATGCCAGACACTCTGTATGTGTGTGTGTGTATATATATATATATATATATATATATATATATATATATATGAAATAAATGAAATCGTAAATGAACGTATTTTGTTGAAAATGAATTATTTTATAAGAAAATGTATAGAATAATGTATCTGAGATTATATGTAATCGTAAGAATAATGTTTCATGTGGAGACAAAAATATTTATAGTGCCCACACTTTCACATAATCCACTTGAAGTGCTGTTTTTGTATCCCACGTGGGATACCATTGATCCTTCGCTTGGTAAAAATTGTACATTGCCTATGAAGAATAATTTAATTAATATTTAATTGTGTTGATTGTATTAATTTCAAAGATTTCTTAAATTTTAAGAAGTTTGATTTTAAATATTCAATAATATACCTTCGCCTGTACATTTCGCCAAGGCTTAACATAACCGCTGCTTGTAACATGATCCTGAAACTCGTGAATGCCTCCAACAGCTACTCCCAAAGTTAAATAGGACTGCACGATAAGCAACGTCATTAAGATTTTTATCTCATCGTTATTATAGATTTAATAAAAGTATACAAGTAGAGAACAAATCTCTATTACCGAAGACAAATATAATAATATAATTTTAAAATATTTACCGGTTTGGCAAACGATACATCTATGGTTTGCTCGCCATATTGTACTCCGTCAACTTTCGTCACAATGCGACCGCTCTTCCACTCGATCTCGAAGATATGAAAATCATCCGACCAAGGTTTACCCGAATTTCTTTTGGGCAATGTCTCGCGATTATTATTATATATGTCACTCCCATTAACAGTTACGACCAGACCGCCTGCGGTTAATACACGGCCGCTGACGACCTCACCATCGGGAGTTCTCAGTTCTTCGTTGCCCACCGAAGATGCAATTCTAATTTCGTTATGCAATCCTCTATCCCATGTTTTTTCGCGGCTTTCCAGAGTAATTACTACAAGGCAAACATTTACAGAATAGATGAAATCAATGATACAAAGTTGTAATAAACTTACCAGGATATACCCAGTCACCATGTGGTAACTTAGCTCTTACTTCGATACGTCCAAAGAGAAATTCGAATTTTTCCTTTGTGTTAATACGTCCGGAGATAACAGGGGGCAAAATAGATGCGCCAAAACCTTGGCGTAGACAATCATGTGAACCAATATTGCCTGTGCAACTAAAAAATACAAAGTACCTAAGTAAATTTAATTTTAATGAATAAGATAAGATAGATAGCATTACTCGGACAGGATCTTGTCCAATGTTTCTTTCTGAATTTATATCGATAAATTCATTCGATAATTGCTTATATAGTTAAGAAAAATTATTAGACATCTAAAATCCTATCTACTGAATAATGCTATCTGTTATCCTATTCTTTCCTCGGTTGTATTCCTATTCTTATCTCGATTTATTACATTAATTAACATTTTAATATTTTTAATATATAATTTTTTAATTTTATATATTCACTTACTCGTCCAAAGTTAATTTTTCACGCAACACAAACTCCCTGCTATATTTATTTTCAAGCAATACCGGCTTAATACGAAGCCGTCCATCGCTAATATCCGTTACATTATCGGTCATGTAGACGACAAATTCATAATCCTAGATAAAAATAACATATTAACAAAAACTGGTTTTTATATTGATTTTAAATAACTATAATCACTTCTCAGCGACACATACCGGCATACCAGCAAACTGTTTCAATAAATTCCATTTTGTACTATTAAGATTGTCAAAGTTGTCTTCAAAGATGAGTTGACGCGGACAAGCTTGTCGTCGTCCACCGTTCTCGAAAATCCATGTGACCGATGTAGTCGTACAACTCTGTGTATTTGAAGCTGTATCAGCGACGTGCAGGCTGCCATCGTAATTATAAAAATCTAAAAACAAAATTATAACAATTAAAAAAATTGCACACTTTGTAATTCTTCTAATATAAAAATTATCTTTACAGGATAAATTGAATTAAATAGATAATAAAATTGCATAGTTCATTTTTAAGTAGTTTGTTTTAAATATATATAAAATAAGAATAATAAAAGAAACTGATGATTACTTTAATTTTAATTAATATTTATATAGATCTTACCGATAACACGATATGATTGATCAATTAAATTGTAACCCAACCCCTCGTACACAACATGAACCCAATAATAGATAATGTCGTCTCTTTTTAACTGGGTGCGCCGATCTTCATAAGTCCATCGTCCATTCCGAACTTTGATAATATCTTTTGCGATATGTCCTGCTTCCAAGCCATCAAAATCTTCGTTGAATTTTATATGGAAAGCGACCAATGTAATTCCATGCTCATCTTTATAAAAAAGTGTTATGATTAGAAGAAATTCTTTTAATTATAATATATTATTTATTTGTTTAGTAATACAAATTGTATTATCTCACCAGGAATGGAAACGCGCAGTCCCATAGGATGGAGTGGCTGCACTGTAGCTTCTGGAGGTCGATAAGCATAATTCTCACAAATGATTGCGAGAAATATAATAGAGAGAATCAATCTCGCAGATATAAGATATTTTCTCATGTCTATTGTAACGTCGTTCTTGAATTAATTAGTTTCCTTATCTTAGTAATAAGTTTCCTTATCTTTTCCTAATGCCTGAATTCTTCAAATTTGATATTTTGTTTCTTTCTTACTTCTTTAACATATACGATTTCCGAAGGTTAACCAGTTTCTTTTGATAGTGAAACAGGAAAGATTTTATTGGCATACACTGATTCGTTAAGCTGGACGATGCACGACTAGTCGTATGCTAACTTACCAAGGCTTCTTATAGAGAGTCTTTTATTCTCCCTTCTACTTAAATAGCTCGATGGAAAACCGGAATGGTTACTGCGTCAATGCATTGACCGTGAATATCTGTTTCCTCATTTTTTTAGTATTTATTGCCTTGTACATTATTTAATCTTATTAATGAAGACGCCCCTCTGAAACGTACTGATATCTACTGATATCATGTAAAAAAATAACTGATATCATGTAAAAAACGCACATAATACTTGGACAGAAATTAATAATTTTTTAATTCGATGTGACAGGTTTAACTTACTTTTAATAGCTAAAATAAATTTATTTAAAGCAATAAAATAATTAAAATAATTAAATTATTTAAAATTTTTTTATGTGTAATTTTATTGGATCATTTCAAGACCAACAGCCACCTCTCGCACTTTTCTTTATAAATTAGAATATTTTAAACAAAGTATTGAAGAATACAAGAATATAAAGAACTGTATGAAATAGTTATATCGCACCTTTTTGAGACTGATTATTAAAATTTTACGCAAATAAATGCAAAACTGAAATTGCTTACTGGCTACGTTCAACGTTTATTTTGCAATTGTTGAATATTATCTGCTCTGAAATTGGGTTATTCCTCTCTTAAAAGTATAATCCATTCTTTGAGTAAAAAACATTCAATAGTTGTAAAATAAATGTTTTGCTGAACGTGGCTATTGCCAAGTAACGCAGACTAAGATATTTGATTTTATTTATTTCTTTTATTTTAATAAATTATTAAACTTCATCTGATATCAATTTAAGAACTGTGAAAATAGAAATATATATCAACAAATAGACAATAGAGACTTTCATCGGCAGAGTGGGTCTTCGTGTCGAACAATTTTTTACTTTTCTAAATTTCAAGACAATGCTTATCGTGAACTACGTGTCGTTAATTCAACGATCTTGCAACGTAGTCTACTCAAAGCTAATTCTAAATTTTACCCTTTCCCTATTAAATCGATAATCAAATTTGAAATCGATTAATCCCCGATTATTGGAAATTATTTTTATTGCGAAAAATATTACCCCAGCCAGGAATCGAACCTGGATTGCTCGCTTAACGTGCGAATCCATTCGACTACTGAGATATGTGATAATATTTATCGCAAGAAATATATATATTTCTATTTTATATATATATATATATATATATATATTCCTATTGCAACTTCTGTTTTACTTCATTAGGTATACGACTTAGATACCACTGATGCGACTGGCCGGGCGCAGTAGCCAATATGCCTCTCGTATTTATATGTGTCGTTTCCTGATTATAGGAATAGCGTTCACCATGAAGATCGGTTAAAACGCCACCGATTGCATGAAGAATGGCCTCGGGTGCACAAGTGTCCCATCTCTTGCATCCGCGACTGGCAAATACATATGCATGAGCCTTTCCTTCTAATAGAAGAATTATCTGAACAGATATATATGTAGTGTCTCTTTTGTATAATTCGATTAATTAAAAATATATTTTAAATAATTCAGAAATTGTACATAAGAATCATAATTAATTACCTTGTGCCCAGCGCCACCGACGCGCATCACTTTGTCAGGATTCAGCGACTTTATGGCGCTTTGGACAATACTGTCGGAATGCGAACTGAAAAGGAAGACAATATATTTAACAAAAAATATTCAAGTACAAATATTAAAATCATTCATTACCGAGTAGTTGTGATTATTCTCTTTTCTTGTGGAGGTGATTTCGGCATAAATCCTCCGAATCCCGCGCCATCGATACCCCACAATGTACGGCCGTTTTCAACATACATGCCATTTTCATCATTCTTGTAATAGGGTTGATGTATCACGCCTCCGATTGCCGTTTTGCCAATTGCCACACCAACCAACACTGTGACATGTTCCACTAGTCCTTGCGTGTATTCTGCCGTACCTGTAACGTAAATTTGTAAATAATATTTGAAAGTACAAATGTATTTGTGGCACAGAATTTTTCTTTATATTTAAAGTAAAAATCAATACCATCCAGAGGGTCTACCCAGACGCACACATCTTTAGGATTAATATCCTCCAAGTGTGTTGGTAGTTTCATCTGCAATACCTCTTGATCTGCTTCTGTGATGATCCATTCCGATGGTACCTCACAGTTAGATGGTTCTTCCTCACCAATAATCGTGATATTTGGAAATTGACGACTGAGTGAAGTTATGATACATTGTTGGGCGCAACGATCTGCCTCTGTTTGCAGATCATTTTTACCTTTTTGCACAATATTTAATCCACCTTTGTTTAAAACATCTCGAATTATTTTTCCGGCTTGTACTGTGGCAGATACAGAGGATGCCACTATCCGTGTTAACAGAGCGGCACTTTGAGCCATTTTATGAATACTTTGTAGAGATAAGAATAACAATGATATGATATATCATCGATAAGTTATGCTCGTTTTGGAGAAATCCAGATGATATCTAAGATACTTTCACATCTGAAAGCTAATCGTAAAAGTAACATTAATCTAAGAATAATAATTTCATGCAAAATAGAAAATGAATTTTATAACACAGATATCTCTAAATTCCTGTGTAATTATTATCATATATAAACTTTTAGAAAAATGACTCATCCTAACAAATAAATATACATACATATATATATATATATATATATATACATATATATATATATATTTTTTTTTTTATTATTTATGTTGAGATGATTTGCTTTTTTCTTCTTTATATTGATATAAATTTTTGTCATAAAGTCTAAATTAAAAAAAAATACTATTCCATTTAAAAACAAAACCTAACCAAGATCAACGCCATAAATAATTGTAAAACAGAAACGTAAGGATAACATGTGAATTTATAATTTATGCGTTTATTTTATATAATTTATACATTGTACATTTTTTAATTACTTACAATTATTTCAGGTAACGTTATGACAAATAAAAAGAATACTAATGTGATATATCAGTAGCATAAACGCTAAAAGAGGAAATTAGGTTAGATTAGGTTAAGATTGCTCATAAGCATGAACACGTGTAAATACGTTTTGAATGTGAATAACAATGATAGTTTATCAAAAAGAAAGAAACAAATCATTGAAAGAAATCTATTACTTTGCTAAGAAAATTAATAAAATTATTTAAAAAGTTTTAATCAAAGGCAAGTAAGTTGTAGCTACAAAGTTAAGATGTTTACGATTGTTCTTGCAAGTCGTATTTTCTCTAATATTTTTGTTTTGTCATAAATCAGATATAAAATGTTATATAAAAGGTTTTTACCTTTAATGACTTCTTGGTTATCAAAAAAGAATAGGTACGTTGTGAATATATATTACTCGACGTTAACTGATAAGAGCTTAGAGCATCAGAAAGAGGATATAGATACAACACAAATGAAAGAATTGATTGAAAAAATAAAACTATCAATAGATCAAAAGAAAATGAAGAAAAAGGAAGAAATGGAATCTGGTAAAAAATTATCGCAAAGTAAGAAAACGTTGGACGTTATTAATTATATAAAAAAAGTTAATCCGGATATAGTTGATGTAATTAAACTTATGACATGTCTACCACTTAAAAAAACCGATACAAATAGATTATATGTGATTGACAAAAATACTGCTATTGAATATGTATCTTTGATAAAAGATGATCTATTAAAAAATACATGTTACATTGCTGAATTGAATCCTGGTTTTGGTATATTAACAACAGAATTGTTGAAGGCTAATGTACCGTTAATTCATTTATACGAAGGAAATTTGATATTACATGAGATGTTGAAAACATTCTGTATGAAATATCCTGGCAAACTAAATTTAACCTCAGTTGAAAATACAAATCTCTTTGGTATGGCAAGAGCATATTATGATCACATTTCTACTGAAAAATTTCAAAAGGTTTTTGAAAACATAAAAAGCAAAAATTGGGAAGATGAAACTTACATGCAAATAATATGTGCAACAGACAATCGAAACTTATTTGTATTTATTGTATATAATTTAATCTTTCGCAAGGGTTTCATGCTTCATGGAAGACCTGTCTTTTATATTGCGATACTTCCATCAGTATGGCACGTTAGTATCACGTTTTCTCTTAAAATATCTTTGAATAAACTTGATAATTCATTTTAATATTCATTATAATATGTTTTAGAAATATAATTGTACCATCAGCAATCATAGAACATATACTTATTCAAAAGTGATGTTCAAATTAATGTTTAATTGCGAACTTCTGGGATCATTAAACAGAAAAGCTTTCATACCTTGGCCAACAAGAAAATACAACACTACAGGTACAAGTCGTTTAATAAAGAAACAAGATTACGAGCACATTTATGTGATAAAACTGGAACCCAAAGCTGACATTTATTCACAATTATCGCAAAAAGATTGGATAATATTTTCCTATTTTGTGAAGTATCACATGCGGAAACGTTCTACTAGAGTAATACCTGCATTGGAGTAAGTATGGCAAAAGAACTATATAATTTCTGTTATAGAAAATGTATGTTTAAATCAAATATACATTTTTGTTCACTTTACAATCACATATTACTTTATCTCCAGAAAATGGGCACCGGGCTGTGGAATCAAACTAATAGCCAAAGATTATACAATATATACAGAATTTGGAGACTTAACACCAACAAAAATTCTAGAACTTTTTAAAGAATTTAAGACTTGGCCGGAATACAAAGAGAACGATTTCGTAACTTCTATGAACAATACTCTAGGTGTATATCACACATTGAATTTTTTAGATGAAGAATAATTTTGTATGTTTCTTATAAATATAAAATTATAAAAAAACCTTGTATTTAAATTTATATTTAAAAATTTACATTTATATTTAAAAATTTACATTATAACATTCTTCTTTATCACCTTATGCGAGTGATTTAACTGTTTTGATGGTCGCACGTTGTCCCAGAATTATGATTGATTCCTCTTCCTCTTCTCTACTTGATTCGTGCATATATAAACAACTTTCTTGCAGATTGCATATGCGTATGTAAGGACTTACTAATGTATTAGTGAAGATTATCGCTCTCTGGTCAGTATACTCTTTCATTTTCTTTTGTTTGACAGTGGTTAGCCTTGAAATATCATAGTCACCGTTACATCGGCTCAGTGTAATTGCGCGATGCGAGGAAATCTTGCACCATCTCTCAAGTTCATATCTCGTTGATACGTGCGTGACATTCCTATTTTTTTCTGTTTTTTAATTCGAGAGGTCAGTGTATTAAGAATTGTAAGAAAAACTATCTATCTCGAAACATTTATTGGAAACGTCATTAGAATCAATTAGAATCAGAATACAGTTAGAAGTGCATAATTTGTATCACTGATAATTATTTAGATAATTTGTGATATAAACTATAATGAATATTCTTTTTAAAATATATCATGTCTGACTTTTTTCCTTTTTTTGCTATTGAAGAGATTTTGCTATTAGAAGCGGATGAAAACGCTTGACATTTTTACTATCTTTTCGTTATCTGCATTATCACTAGAGACATAAATATTTATGCATAGCTGCATTCTGGTTTTAAATGAATCTCTCATCAAATTTGATATTAAGCGAGGATTCATTTTCCTTATCTGAATTTATAAGTATCTGTACTTTTAATTTTCTCAGTGGCTTGATCTAGTCCAACAGTGAAGATGAATTGTTTGTACACCGGTTTTATATTTTTTGCGTATAACTATATAATATGGGGCCAAGATATAGTGTATCCAACAAGTGAAGAGATGTCTCACGTCAGTGGTGGCAATTCCACGGTAACGTAATATTAATATTATGACAAATTTTTTTTTTCTTTTTTTTCTCTTATATATTCATTCTCACAGAAGATGACGGAACGTATACCCATATCTTCACCGGGTAGTTGCCCGGAAAACATGCTTCTCTATCCAGGCGATGGAGCGAAGGACGCCTGGGTATGCGATTGTAGATCTGGATTCTTATATTTTCCATTGAATGATTCCTGTCACGAAGCCTACAGACAAGGCCCTTGTCCACCCAAGAATTATGTTGTTCTTCCCGAGAACGAGACAGTTCCTCGTTGCGTAGAGAATCCTTGCTTGGAGGATGGCGTGGTACCGTACAACAACACGTGTTATCCTCTTAGAACAATAGGAGGCCCGTGCGAACCTGATGGAGTAATAGGCGTGAACGAGACTACCTTCCAATTGGAATGCGAAGAAGCGGATATCGCACCTTTTATTATAATTGATGTTCCCCCAAGAAAATGTCCACCAGGCAGCCGTAGGAGTACACTCGGTGAATGCAAAAAAGTATGAATACATATCTTGATTCTCTCTCTCTCTCTCTCTCTCTCTCTCTCTCTCTCTCTCTCAATAAATAAATATATGTGTAGGCCGAGATAAATTAAATAAAAAATAGATAAATCAGACATTACTTGGTCAGACAAGATCTTTAGCGTTTATTAATAACTTTATTAATAACTTTGTTAGTTTTTAAATTTATTCAATTTATTAAACAATTGAGTTTATTAAAATTATATTTTATTGTGAAAAGTATTATCTTAACTCTCTATCCTGATTATAATAGACATTAAAAATCCTGTCCGATCAAATAATGTCTGATTTATCTATTTATTGTCTTGATCCCATTCGTGATTATTTTGGTATATATGCATTTTAGACAATTCGACATACGAGATACATTGCAATGTCATATGTACTAAATTTTCCAGGTTAAGCAACGTACATTACATCAAGTTGCATGAGGATAACTTCGATATATGTATTTTATATTATAATTTATATACAAACAATATATTTTATAATAGAATACTTAAAGAATATTAAATAACGAAATTAGGCATCATATAACAAGTATTTCTTATATTACAATTTTAATATAATAGCCTTTTATGAATCATATATATGTAATAGCATCAAACAAGTATAAAAGAAATAGTTATTAACTTTTATTATTGTATTCTTATAACTATACTTATATTTGTTATACTTGAAAATATATCATAATATGTACATTGTTAATGCTATCTTTATATAAGTCTTATATAATCAAATTAAAAACATATGCCAAAACTACAAGAACTTTTTTTTATTATTAATGAAAACTATATGTTTATGAGATTCTAAAAATATTTTGTTTGATATATATATAGTGATTTTTTAATGAAGACATTAGACTACTATCTTTTTTGCAAAATTGATTGACTCTGAATCAAACATATGTATTATACCAATATTCATTTTGCTAGCAATAATTTTGTGCGCTTTGAAATTAACAAAGAATATCATATGATGTAAATATTTACATGTATGCAAGTTTTTTAAGATTTAAATCTCATTCGTCAAATTAACAAAAGTATTATCAAATTCACTCCTGAAAAAATGTTTGGTTATCAAATTTTAACTTGGCTCCTGCTGCTGATTACTTGTGGTAGCTTCTATTAATTTTTGCCTCGCTCTGTACATGGAGACTTTCATATTTTCCAGCTGATGATATCTTAATAGTTTTAAGACAGCAAAAACTGACAAACCAACCCAAATTGACAGACTGCTCCAAATGCCAAACTGAGCAGCACCAAGCTCAATGTAAAAACCAGATGTATCGATACCATCAGCCTTATCTATATCATTTCCAGATGCTAGTTCGCATGATGGAAATCTTTTGGTCATACATTGACACCATGTCATAAAACCCAAAGTTACTATAATTGCCGCGATTAAAGTAACAATAATAAGAATAATGGAAGTGACAACATCTATAAATGCAGAGAGAAACGAGCTGTCTTCGTTACGATACATGAATAAGGACAATCGGTAGATTTGTATTGTTGATGTCACGAGAAGTATCAAGCCTACAAATATCGTGTAATTACAATACGCCTGTGATGCCCAATTTACCACAAATTGACCATCCGATTCTTGCCACACTCCAGTTGAAAACAGAAGACAATGTCCTCTAAAAGAAGAAAAACATTCATATAATTTGTAATACAACAAAAAAGTTATCACTCACTTAGTTATCACGAGATCGATTTTACCTAAATTCATCCTGATGTAGGCTCATAGGCACAATGATGCACAGTGACAGGATAAGAGCTACGACGTAGCCCGCTATTTGGCTCAGCAGCAAAATATTTGTCAATGCCATGTTTCAAGACTGTTTAATATAGAACAATGATCGATTGCTTCACGGTCCAGATGTATCCATGAAATTATACGCAGTTACGATGAATTAATCGGAGTTCATTATTCTCGGATCCTCCGGTTCCTTCATTGACAGATCCGATTGATAACGAAATGTATCGCTAGGGGATATCTGCATATACAAGTAAACTAAACAAGTACTTAAAATATTGCGCATGCGCAAGAAAAGCGGAATGGCTAGTAACATCGACTACGTTTAGCAGAAAAAGCAGCTTTGCAATAGTTATAAAATCCTTTAATATGATTGGTTTATACATTTAGATCCATGAGAAATTAATGGCAAAAACCAATCATATCAGAGATTTTTTCAATAGTTGCAAAGCTTTCTCTGCTGAACGCAGCCATTGCTAAAGTCATAGATGTTATATACCGGGTGACACCCGTTTGATCACGTCACGATTAACTACTAGCCACTCACAGGGACCAGCGCCTAGAATTTTTCCACTTTTCAAGCTGTGAATGGCTAGTCAATCGAGACGTGATCGCGGAACGCGCGAACCAATCACAGCAAAAGAACGAACAGAATGAACGAGTTTTCTTTTGATTCTTTCGCTGTGATTGGTTCGCGCGTTCCGTTTCGCTGTGGATTTCCGCGCCATGGGACGCCAGCCTAAGTGTCGGTCCACAATAGGTGATTTAAACTTTAAGAAGTAAGAAATTGACCAATTATAATCGAATATGAAAAGAATACTCGACTATGATTAGTCAATTTCTTACGGCTTAAAGATTAAATACTTATTGTGGACCGACATTAACGCAGCGGGTAAGTTCGAGTGTGAATACGGAGAAAATTCTGGAGTCGGAGCAAAAATCTGGAATTAAAGCTGATCGGCAAGCAGGAATATCGGAGAACATACGAACCAGAGACCAGAGACCAGAGACCAGAGACCAGAGACCAGAGACCAGAGACCAGAGACCAGAGACCAGAGACCAGAGACCAGAGACCAGAGACCAGAGACCAGAGAATAAGATCAGAACAAAAGCGCAAAGAAATTGTTGGAAACAATCGTGGTTTCATTTTACGAGTAAGAAATTTGTATATTTAATCAAGCAAACCAATAGATGAATATAAGCGTGTAAAGATGAGTGGAATAAATTTTTACACATAAAAGAGATTCAATACATTTATCGATATTATAAATACTAACACTCAAATTTATTTACCGTTTTAATACAAAAAATTCAAATCTAGAAACTCGGCTCAGAATTTCAAATTATTTTATACAGTAATAAAATGGCTAAGATGAATTATAAATTTTTAAAAATATTTTTTTATGCATTGCTCATCGCTCATTTTTAGCAATAGGTCAAAATAGGTTATGTAATAAAAAAAATGATTATTTCATTATTCTGATCAACTTTGATCATATTATAATTTATTTTGATGCTAAAAATGAACGATGATAAAAAGATACTTTAATAATTAATAGCCCATATTCTGAATCCTCTTTCTTCGATAAAAGTGCTTCTAAAAGTGATTTATCTTTTGAAGTCTTTTGATTGCCTGTCAGCCTATTTTTAAAGGCACTTTTATTGATAAAAGAGGATTCAGAATATGGGTCAATATTTCAAAACATCTAATGCAACTTCTCGGGAATTGTGTATTTTGAAAGAAATGAAAATTACAAAAGTGAAGAAATTCATTAGAACATCTGTGATTTCATATGTCAAGAACTAGTTCATGTTTTCACTTTTGTAATTTTCACCTCAAAATTTAATTGATCTCACAAGTACACAGTCTCACATGCTTATAATTGCTCACCAAGGCAACTAAAAACTGAAAAGCCTAATCACACGTGGAAGCGACCATATTGCTTTCTAACCATTGGGACAGTCTTTTGATTGGCTATTTATATGTGAGTATTTTTATAGAGGCTGCGTTCCGATATTCACTGACAGTACTGAAAATATATAATTCGTGTCACACATATTATAGATTTTCAGTACTGGCAGTGAATATTGAAACGCAGCCAAAATATTACATCATGATTATTAGATATGTGTTAACATATTATAAATCTGATGCATTTGAGAATATTTTGCACAATATTTATTCAACATATTTTGTTGTACATGTACATATTATTGATAGATTGTTCAAAAACTAAAAACTAAATACCTACTAACTAAATAACTACTAACTACTACCTACTAACTACTAACTAAATAACTAAATAACTATATACATACATCGCCAAAATATTCTCATTACTATTTGTACTTTCCATCACTTTATCAAGTCATTTTGTACAGATATTAGCAGTCTAGTATTATTATATAGAAGTCTATTATATAGAAGTCGTGGTGCGACTTTGAAACGAATATGAGATTCCCTCCTTGCGAATGTGCTTCACCTCTTTATAGTATTTCGGGTGAAATGAAATCTAACCTGGATCGGTGACTCTCTTTTTTCATTCTTCCCTTTTCTAACGCTCCCATTCTATGTTTCCATCTCGTTTTAGATGCAATCCAAAAGGTGCACTAATCTATGTTAGATTTTACCCGAAAACGCTATTAATTTATGCTCCGTTCCTTTATTCCAAAATCCGTGATTCAAGTATAAATTGTAACTATAAAAATACAATTTTAAATAAAATTAAATATGATAAATTGTAAATATATATATATATATATATATATATATATATATATCTATTTAAAAAATATTGAAATATTAAACTAATAAGTTAATATTACATTATGGGCTAATTACTCAAAATTTTAATCATACATGATCACGCGATTTCATTGGTGTCTTAAATCAATTGATAAAAATTTTAATTTTGAATTTTTTAACCAATATGATTGCGTTCAGCAAGCACAATCGTTGCACAATGGTCAAGTAATTTGTCAACATAATTGGTTTAAATTTAAAGACCAAAGAGTCAATTCTGTATTTTGAAAGCGGGTGAAAATTACAAAAGTAAAGAAATCTCACTTACAAGCATACAATTTCAAAGAGAATTAGTCGAGAATTAGTAAATTTCTTCATTTTTGTAATTTTGACCTCTCGTTCGCAAGATACAAATATACAATCAAATCCCAGTATTCACTGACCGCTCATTTCGCTGAACGTCACAACGCACGAATACCTAGATGCGACGCGCGCATTCCTGAGAATCGCTGCAAAATCACAGTATTATGTGGCGTATGTAGTGGTTGCGTGCACATGCACATACCTACGCATGTGTGTACATATATATATATATATATATATATATATATATATACCGTTCTCCATAGAGGAGCGGATATTCGATAATAAGAAAGAGAAGAAAGAAAAGACGGGGAGGAGAAGGAGTCGCGGTATCGCGACGCTCAGTGTGTGTGTGACGAGAATAAAAACATTGATTGAGAAATCGTCGGAGTCGGAGACGGCAACGCGATCGGGTGCGAACCTCGATCTCGAACAGGTCGCGCATTGTGTGCCGAGCGTCATGGACGCGGACGGTGCGCGTGTCGAAGAGACGCGAGTCGTTCGTGCGGACAGTCATCGTTGCTAAACGGACGCTCGTTCGACGCCGAGATATGCCTCGCGACAACGTGCTTGGCGCGACGAGATGATACCCTGTTACAGACTGCGCGACACGCCGGAATTCTCGGGATAGATCGCGTAACGCGCGACGCAACGGCTCCGTGGGACGATGAGCAAGATGTCTTGGCTCGGTTGGTCGGCAGACATCAAGAAGAGGGCCTGCAGGTACCTGCTGCAACGCTACCTCGGCCAGTTTCTGGAGGAGCTCACGCTGGACCAGCTGACCGTCGATCTGTACAATGGCACGGGACGGGTTGTCAACGTTAGCCTCGACGTACAGGTACTTTCCTTTGTCTCGGATTCGTTCGTATGAATGAGATTCCTTCCTCTGGCTTCCTTAGGCTGAACTATTATAGATAAGATTCGCATCGCTCGCTTCTCATTCACTCGCTCATTTGCGCGTAAATAGCGCGCACATTCCTGTTGCGCGTAAAATACGTATACGTATTTACATCGCTGCGGATTTTACATCGTGCGTTTCACGCGTTGCCTTCGAACAGCTGATCGCGATTTAACATTTAAATGCCTCGCGAGACATCGCACATCCGATCATAAATGATGCATAAATGCAATTTCTGCTACGAATTTCCTGTTATGATGGATATAATACGGCGAAGTAAACGTAGATAATGCTTTATAATCGTTAACCTAGAGAACAATTAATGTGAACTCTGCATGTGCATGTGCACGTGTGCGCACGCACACACTTATATGTATTGTATGTAGATAGAATATGATAAACGTGCATGTATACGATTAATAAAAAATTAATTAATAAATATTGAAATAACATTTATTAATTTATTTTCTTTCATTTTTATTTCACCGTTTATTACATTTTTAATAAAAAAAAAATAGCACGTGCGTTTGAATTTCTTATTTTCTTTTACGTTTTCATTTGTATAATTTTTTACCTCACAAATTATATTTTTCTTGTTGATAGACACATGATAAGTGTTAATTGCATATTATAAGTGTTAATTGCATATTATAATTGTAATAATAATTGTGATAAATTGTTAAACGCAGTTAAATTTATGCATAAATTAATGAAACACAGCGTTACATAACGTGAATCATTGGTAAATATTACTGCACATTTTGAATGTTAATAGGTGCTAATTTATACAGACTGTTTCTTCCGATACTTCTTAATGCAATTGTGCAATTTTCTTTAATCGAGCAGTGCTTTTATTTTTTTTTACTTATATTTTAAATAAAATTGTACAAGTAAAATTATTTATTTGTGCAAATATTTTTTTAATATTTAATATTTATAATACTGAGAGATACATCTCTGATATATCTGATATACTGAGAGATACATCTCTGATATATTCTATAAGATTCTGTAATAAATAATTATTTTAATAGGCACTCAATGAGATGGGGGAGCAACAACATCTTCCGTTGGAATTTGTCGACGGTTTTATAACAGAGATATCTCTCAGTATACCATGGTCGGCGTTACTTAGCCAAGCAAGTTATGTGGAAGTCAAGGGTCTTAGACTCACGGTGCAACCGCGACAAAGAATCGAAACGGGAACATCGATGTTCGAATCTATGTGGAGTTCCATGACGTCCAGTATGCAACTCGCTCAAGAATGTCTGCAACAAGATGCGGCCAATGCGGGAAATGCTCAGCCTTTAGAGGCGGTGGAATTGTTTGCACAGACTATAGATTCAAGTAACACAGTTGTATACTATGTGCTTTTGAATTAAAAACTAGAATTTTTATCATTTGTGTATTTCAGTTTTATCTAGGGTCAAAGTGAGATTTATCGATACTGTGATACGTTTGGAACATGTACCTTTGAATTCTTCGACGGGAGTAGCGATTGAAGTGTGGATACAGAATCTTGAATATTCTGACGAAGCTGGATTAGATCCCAGTAGTACGTCTCTGGATCCTGACGAATCCACGAAAGGTTACATCATTTCAGCGTTCTCGACTAAGCGATTTTATATGGAGGGAGTGACTTTTCATACTGACGAATTTCCCTCTCGCGCAAGAACGTTTTCTAGAAGTATGTTGGCTAGTACGTGCTCTACTCCCGATTCTAAGGCAAGTATATAAACATCTATGTGAAAAAATTGAAATTGTTGAAACATCTCGAAAGAAACGAATTCTCACAATTTATTTATTTTTCTGACAACAGAATTCAGATAGTCTGTTTATCTCTGCACAAATGTCTCCCACGCAGAGCATTCTGCACACTCCTCCGGAAGGAAATGCTGTTAATAACTCAAATGAATCAAATCCTATCATGTTTGCTAAGCTAGCAGGTAGACAAGAAGTCAGATTAAAAATGAAACAAGGAGAAGGAATATCGGGACCAAAGGTGAGAACATTTTCACTAATTAATTCTAGTCTTTCTATTAAAAAAATAATGTGTTTTAAAATAATATATATTTTCTTCTGATTTCAAATATGTGTTATATTCTTTTAAAATGAAGAAATTAAATATATATATTTCAGGTAGAATTGGAAATTACCTTAGGATCGCTTACTTTATTCTTGAGTCCTAGGCAGCTTCATGTTTTGTTAGAATTAGCGCATGGCCTAGCATCACCAGATCTAGAAGATGTCAGCAACGTTGTTCCAAGAAGATATACGGAGAAACCTATGGCTAGCAGTGATTTTAATCGTATAGAACGCGAGCTTATCCATCAGACACATCCTATGCAAGATTTAAAGACTACAGTAATGAAATTTATTCATGCCTTGAACTATTTATGTGTGTGTGTGTGTGTGCGTGCGTGCGTGCGTGCGTGCGTGCGTGCGTGCGTGCGTGCGTGCGTGCGTGCGTGCGTGCGTGCGTGCGTGCGTGCGTGCGTGCGTGCGTGCGTGCGTGCGTGCGTGCGTGCGTGCGTGCGTGCGTGCGTGCGTGCGTGCGTGCGTGCGTGCGTGCGTGCGTGCGTGTGTGCGTGTAATGTAAAAATATCACATGTTTATGTATTGTAGGATCTACGATATGCTCAAGGATGGTCTACAGGATCGGTAGATGAATCTGATAACGAAGATGAATTCCTGCCAATGAAATTACCAGGATCCTCGTCGATGTGTGACTCGATTACGAGCAATAACTTTAGTATGGAAGGCAGCATAACGACCAGCAGCATTAGTTCAAAAAGTTCGACTACAAATCTTCCGAGACATAATAGACACAGACATAATATAGACAACGACACGTCCGCCGAGACTACCCAATTTCATATAAGGGTATCTTCCATTGCTTTAGTTTTGTTGCATGAAGATATATTGACGCCATGCGTGGAACAACTCGGTCTAACTTCTAGCAGTATAAGACAAATGAGAAACGCGTCAAAAGAATTTTTCAGACAATTAGGAACATTTGCTATGGGTGGCTATGGAAGCAAAGATTTTGATCAAGCATCAAAATCGCTTACGGAGGCTTGTCGACTTAGTCATATTAGGTACATGAATATCATATAAATATTTGCTCGTTTTTAGTATTTTTTACTCTGTTTATTAAAACTTTCGATTGATTATAGATTATTAGCTGCGCCTTTAGTAATCGAAGGCAGTGAAAAAACTACGAATCAGTACTCTGCGATATCGGGAAGTTTGTCTTTAGCTAGTTTGGAAGTTGTAGAATGTTTGGTCGATTCCAATAACTCTACTTCGTATAGAACACCATCCATGGAATTTGTTGAGCTATTGGCGTTCGTAAAAGAGAACACAACTAATATTGGATTTTCCAATAAAACTGATTTTAGAATGAGATTTAAATATACACAAAAGGCTATCCGACATACTCACATGACGAAGTTTGCACATCCACGCACAGAAATCGAGTAAATAATTATCTTTAAATTAATAACAAATATATTTAAATATATAATTTTTTATATATGATAAAATAAAATTAATGTTAATTTTATTGATTAATAAATTGTGTTCATATTGTCTTTCAGCATTCAAATGGAACCATGTAGAGGAGAAATAGACATTACTATTGTAGATAGAATATCTGCTATTCTTAATCCGCAGCGAATATGCACTTATAATCCTGTAATAAACGCTAGAGATGCTGTAAGTGTATATCTGTATAGAGATTTTCTTTCTTTAAAAATATAAAATTTTTCTATAATTTTAATTTACGAGACATTAAAAACTATATGTATGTTTCAGAATCAACAGACATTATTTGATCAAGCTGTGGATAGTGCAACACTGCCAGATTCTAGAGTAGATATCAAAATTTCTTCGTCGTCGTGTACAATCAAATTAAGGTGCTATATTAAACATAAAGCTGTAGTTATTTCATATATATTAAGCCCAATTTATATATATTATTCTTTTCTTAGATTCCCAGTACCGGATTTAAGACCATTGCACGATATGAGCCGTGCACCATGGTGGAAGAGATCCGTGAGATCTGATTATATGATAATGCAAATGACAGACGCACAAGTTCATTCCACTATGGACAGCCGATCTCACTATGTAGCTAGGCACGAACTGCAATGTCGACGGTTATCATTGCTGTACATAGAAACCGAGGATGATACGCCAATTGAAATCGGTTTAGCCACAGCCGACGAAAAAAATGATACTGCGTCGTGTCAACAAATCAGTGATGATCTTGGTTGGGCAAGAATAGTAATTATTGTGTATCCAGAACGTCTTGGTGCTCCGTTGGAAGATAGTTCTGAAGAAGAAATAGAGAATGATAAACGAATTTTAGACGATAGTTTGGAGAAAACCCCGAAACACGCGCCTTCCCCATTTACTTCTAGACGAATCATGCGCGAATCTGACACGATTCATTCCAAATCTCACGAACAAGGTCAAAAAAGCGAGCAAAGGTCAGTGACCCATTTTTTCGAATATGCTTAAATAACATATACATTTATTTTTAATTTTAAATCTTTAACAGTGACGGAGAGGAACTGATTATACCTGGCAACCGACAAGAAATGTTAGAATTCATCGAAGAAGGCATACATGGTTCTAGATTACAATTGGAGATCAATCTACCTTGCGCTTCCGTCCAAATACCGTCTAAACGCATTTACGAACAACTCTACAATCGATTCAATACCGATTTGTTCCTGTGGGAAGCATCGGCGCCCAGGCCCAAATATACCACTCATATAGAAAGTCACATTGGCCTCGATCTGGCATCTACTCTCTTACAAGAATCTACTTACCCTAAGTAATATTCTGATACATTCTATTAACGTTTTCGATTACAATAGATTTTGATTGCTCCAACAGTGATTATTGACGTCATAGTGCATTTTCTGTATCTAAAATGAAATGAACATAGGAAGCGAATATTAGAAAAAGGAAGAATGAAAAAGGCAAGCACAGAAAGTGCATTATGACATCATTTACCGATTAAAACTCATTGCAATCGAAAACGCTATAAGAAATATTTTACCTAAGACATATTATTAAATTTGTATAATTTGCAGATTCAGCATGTGTAAAAGCGGAATCCAGTATAATTCCGACTCCGACTCAAATGAAGAAGGTATATACCATTCTACGAACGAGAAGAATCACAAAGAGGCACGAATGTCTTCGAAAAGGGCACAGAGCAAATTGGCAATGACTTTAAGTATCAATCAAGGTCTTTTGTCTATGTATACTCCCGTGCGCGATTCTATGCGCAATGTTATACCCGGGCAGCAAGGAGAATTGATCATTCGATTAGAGGATGCCACGATATTTTCCGTAACAGCATATAAGGGAAATGCGAATCTAAGCTACGCTTGCGCTATGATGAGGAGTGTGTCGCTGGATCATTGTGGTTTGACAACGAGCCCGTCGCAAATGCCACCGTTAAGATGTATCAATAGTGTTAGACCACGGTATTGCGAGAAGACGATATATCGCAGCGAATCCGGCAGTAATGTAGCAGCAAATCCTAGTGACAAGGACATGGTGACAGTTGCGGTGAGAATACAAGCGGCTCATCAGACGCATCGTATAAAGACCTTCCGAGTTGCGATAGGTATAAGCAATGCTACATTGAGGCACCGAATGTGTTCCGCTGCTACTTCATGGTTCACCGAGTTGATGGATTGCTTGGATGTGGCAGATCATCCTGTCGCCGGTTACATACCACCGGGCGTTTTGACTGAGCTACATCTGCATTTGTGGGATTGCGTAATCGACTACAGGCCGCTTCATTTGCCGTTGAGATCTATCATAACTCTTGGTAATTTCAGCGTGTCAAGCAATATTACTGCGCAGACTAACACGTCAACGTTGCGTTTTATCGCGGAGGATGTTGCGCTCTTCATATCGGACAAGCTGCGCGAAAAGTCGGTGGAACTCAAACGGAATTACGTGTGCGTGATGAATTTTGGCCTGTTCGAGTTATCGCTGCGTCTAAATGAAAGAATGTATGGCGGTGTGCCGCGAGTCGATCTTCGGGCGAGCAACAACGTGTTGCATGTACGCACGTGCTCGGATTCCGGTCGCGCTCTTATGCAACTGTTGACTTATATCGCCAATGATGGTGATTTGCAACAGCCGAATAGTGCGACCAATAGTAGTACTGAGAGTATCCCCACCGTGTCAACAACAACCACGAAATACGAGGAGAATCTCCTGGGCGTCGAGAGCATCAACACTCTTAGCAGAAGTCAGGTTGAACGAGTCTATAGTCTAATGGAGGACGCTTTAGAGGAGACCGTGAAGGGAACGACGATTCAGAGTGGCAACGAAAGCGGGAAGATACCGATGACGGAAAATCGAGTCGAGTTTTTCTTTCCTGATGATTCCTGTGCTGCCTCACGAGAGGCAGAAACGCGGAAAAGTTCGCAAGAATGTAGTAAAACGATCGCATGCAGCGTAGAAGATGACGACGACGATGAATTTTGCATCTTAGGAGAGGAAGCTGGTACGGGAATAATACCACGTTACGGAGTACCTGAGGTTCGAGCGTTGTGCCAAGAACCATTGAGGATAGTGGATAATCATTTTTCCGTGCCGATTGGCAAAACCGATTTATTACAGACTCCACCGAATTATCCCGCACCCGTATTGAAATACACCCTATGTGAAATGACACTTATATGGCATATGTATGGTGGGAATGATTTCGACAGCTCTCAACCGCAATCAGCAAAACATGTAACCATCAATGACAATGTTCGCAACAATATTACGCATGGAAGGTATAAAATTTAAAGCTAGATCGTTAAAATGTGTGCATATATATGTAACTCGTTTAATATAAATTCTCTCTCTTTTTCTTCTTTATTCGATAGGAGTAGGTCAGCTATAGGTGCAGTAGGCTTCAACAAGTCTAGCCCGAACGAAGTACATTTCGGCAGCGTGCCGAACTCGCCGCGTGCAACGAGAAGCAACGAATCGTTGATCGATTGGCATACGTTAGGTGGCCCGGGTCGACGACACGACGTGCTGATGGAACTGCAATTGAGCAAGGTTCGCTTCCAGCACGAGGTTTATCCAGAAAATACTCGGGAAGCGTCTAGGCAGGTGCTACTAGTGCACGAGATCGAAGTAAGGGATAGATTGGCGTCGTCGCACATAAACAAATTCCTTTATCAATACAGCAGCGAAGCGAGACCCAGGCAGTCTCACTCTATTATGTTTACCATGAAGGCAGTTCATGTAAGGCCGGATCCCAGATTAAGTGCCCAAGAATGTTGTTTGAAACTTAGTCTACTGCCACTGCGACTGAACATAGACCAAGATAGCCTACTGTTCTTAATACAATTTTTTAACGAACTAGGCGGTGGATCGAAGCGAAGTCAAGAAAGCTCTAGTACACCTAATAGTTCGCAATCCACCCCGGTATCGAAACAAGGAACACCTACGCATCATCCGCCCATTATGAGCGTGAATGATGACGCGTTGACGAATGACGCGATGATGAATATGTCGCAAAATAATATCATTGATCAGAATCTATTGATACTTTTGGAAGATGAACTGACATTCAAGGAGAATAAGACTAAAACAAAGACTGTTCATCAGGTCCATGATGATAGTCAGCCAATATACTTTAGGTGTGATAGATCATTGAAATTTTTATTATTTTGATTGCATTGAATGGAAATTATAACAGAAAAATTACAATACTTTAAATACTAATGCTAATGCTTTAAAATTGCATGTTTAGGAACGTGGTGTTCGGTCCAGAAGTTTTCATCAGGTTGGATTATCACGGAAAACGCATGGATTTCACTCATGGACCATTGGCAGGTCTGCTAATGGGCTTGGCGGAATTGAACTGTTCCGAGTTAAGACTGAAAAGATTGTCATATAGACATGGGTTGTTGGGTTATGATAAACTTCTCACATATTTGGTTTCGGAATGGTTGCAAGATATCAAAAAGAATCAACTCCCGAGTTTACTTGGTGGCGTAGGCCCGATGTATTCTGTGGTACAGTTGTGTAAGTCTACAAATATACCGTTTAATTTTTCGAAAATCAGATATGATGCTACTTTTTCAAGTATTCGTTAAACTAAACAAAAATTTTTTTGCATGTTAATGACGAAGAGTATTGCTTTTTTATTTAAAAAAATTCTAATTATGAATACAACGTGTACGCTTGAATATAATATTTGATTGCACTATTGTAGTTCAAGGGATACGCGATCTATTTTGGTTACCAATCGAACAGTATCAAAAAGATGGGAGAATAGTTCGTGGTTTACAGCGCGGAGCAAACAGTTTTACAACGTGTACTGCGATGGCTGCATTAGAATTGACATGTAGAATCGTACAGGCATTACAGACCACAGCCGAGACTGCGTACGATATAGTTAGCCCTGGTCCCAGTGTGAGATGCAAAAACAAAGGGCAGAAGGGTCGTCGAAAGAGATACAGTCAGCCACTAGATATCCGAGAAGGGGTGGCTAATGCCTACACATTAGTCAAAGAAGTAAATATAATATGTATTCGATTATTGAGTAATATTTAATCATTTATTATAATTATTATAGACATGATGATTGAAAAATAATAATTTGAAATAATGAGTTTGAGGATTGAAAAATGAATAAGTTTATTTTGTATTTTTGTATTTTTGTTTTCTGTAAGATTATTTTTTGCTATTCTCGCTACTTGCTCTAAATTTATATTCTTGTAATCACATCGTACATTTTTAACATTTATAACATTTAATTATTTAGGGCTTAGGCGAGACTGCGACTCAATTAGTTCGCGTGGCAAGTGAGGAACATGAGCACAAGGGCACCGTTGGCGCGGTCGGCGGTGTATTGCGGCAGATTCCCCCAACAGTCGTGAAACCGATTATCCTGGCCACGGAGGCGACCAGCAATGTGTTGGGCGGCATGCGATCATCGTTGGTGCCCGATGCGCGTCGAGAGGCGGTACAAAAGTGGCGACAAGATTCCGATACGAGTTAATCCCGAGTCTGCGGGAAATGGGAAAAATTCATCATCTAAATCATTTTCGGATTGCCAGTCAATTTCGCTCAAACAACGCTTTTCAACCATAGCCGGTCAGGCTGAGCCACTTTTTATTGTAACATATTCATGACATATACGCGTACGGAAAGAGAATACTAAATAGGATAAGAGTGCCATACGTTCGCGTCACGTTTGGCGATATTGTGATTATATAACAATTATTCTCACTAGATCTGTGCGAGTTATTCTCGCTTGATCTGTGCCTCGATTAGGCCTCGAAGGATCGACAACGAGTGCGAGAAGATGATGAATCTAAAGAATGTGGATCGCCGATGAGATGAGAGATCTCAGACGAGAAGAACCGTCGTTGGGTCCTAATTATAAGTGCTATAGATTGTTAACGTAGTCATATCAGTTTCATTGATTTTTTTGTACATCACGAAGAGTGCGACGCATCTGACAGATTATCTAATAATAAATCACTTAGTTAAGAGTTGCCGCTAATTTCGTTACAAATGTACAAAATACTTGTTACACTTATAGAATGTAAAGATAGCTGCGCTCTATCGCGAAGGAATATATTACACTGTGCTTCTATATTCCTTCTCTATACATATATATTTTTTTTTGTTTTGATCATGTGAATGTTTTATACCAATGATATGTGTATCCGAAGACTTTTATTAATAAAATTATTATACACAATTAAAAAATCTTTGTAGAATACATTTTAGCCTACATTTGATAATTGTTAAAATTTTTCAAATCGTAAAAAATCTAAGCAGAAATCCTTTATCTTTTAATAAAAATTTGAAATTCTTCTTAAACGAACGTTTCTTTATGGGTCTGTTCTTTTTAGCTGAACTGGCTGCCTAGTTCAGAGTTTATCTTTCTTCTTCCAATTCTTTCTTGTAAAAAGAAAAAAAGATAAACTGTGAACTAGTACAACCAGTTCAGCCAAAAAGAAAAGAACAGGCCTTATCTCAGAGGCTTAAACTCTCGTGCAAGGTGCAAAGTTGCACCTTGATATCTTTCGTATCTCCTCTCTCCAAGGCTCGAGTATATCTTTATTTATCTTGTTTTAAATGCAAAAAGTGCAAAAAGAGAGGTGAGATGAGAGTAGGTAAGGTGGGCGACCTGATCAGTAGCGGGCAGTAGCGAATTGGTGGGCGCGACGAAACACGGAGTCAAGGCGCATCGCGCGCGTTACTCGCGAAGATGCGCTGACGGGAAGCGCTTTATCGCGTGACGAGTTAAAGGGACGGCGAGGTGTCTGGAAGCGCCCCGTTACAGCGTTAAACATCCGTTCGCAAGCGTCGGCAGTTATGCAGTCTCGCTTGACGTGTTTATGTCGGCATACGATCAGATGAAGGAGCTTGATTTTTGTCTCCCGACATCTCGATCGTACGAGCGGAATGGTTTCCTTCACACGGCTCTCCTTCGTGGCACTTCTCTATGGTAAGCGGCCGTTGGCCATGCCATGGGACGTTCTCATTTTGCATAGCGAGACGCGCTACGCGAGACACGGGCTCGCTGTTTTTCTAATTTTCTAATTTCGCGTATCAGCCGATCGATAACGAACGATTCGCCTGACACTTGTTTAATTCGATTACCACGAGTCTTCTATATGCCATACTAATCGGATTGTATCAGTTTACAGAATGTTTAAGTTATTTCTTCTATCTATGATTATTATTCGCAATTTTTCTAAAGCAAAGCGATAAACTGTTGCACTTCCATCTTGTAAACTATCATAATAAAATCCAGCAAATTTTTCTGTTCTGACAAATTCAAATTCAAATTTGATTCGAATGGCACTATCTTCATGTAATCTCAGCGAAAGAAAATATATCTACTCGAGATCGTTTTATCATTTAATTACATGTTAGCTTTTTCAGCGGTTCTGACACACACGGCAGGATCGCGTGTACTTGAATTGAGCGATAGGTAAGTAAAGAGAGAAAGAGAGAGAGAGAGAGAGAGAGAGAGAGAGAGAGGGAAAGTATGCCATTCTACTCTCAGTTCAAGTCTCATAATATAATTATTTAATATTTTTTACAGATTTCTGGATGCACATAAAGATGGACAATGGCTAGTCATGGTATGCTTAAAAAGTTTGTGAAATATCACTTATATTTTGATAATATTGTGATTTTTATTTACTTATTTTTTTTTATAGATGTATGCACCATGGTGTGCGCATTGCAAAAGATTGGAGCCAATCTGGTCTCATGTTGCTCAAAACTTGCACGCAACATCCATACGAGTGGGACGAGTGGATTGCACTCGATTTACCAGCATAACGAGTGCATTCAAAATTAAAGGATTTCCCACTATTTTATTGTAAGTAGATTTTTTTTTTAATCGATCGTGTGCACTACAACAGTCTTATAAATAATATCCTTGTTTTATAGTTTAAAAGGTGATCAGAAATATGTATATGAGGGTGACAGAACTAGAGACGAAATAGTGAAATTCGCTTTGAGATTAAGCGGTCCTCCTGTGCAAGAAATAACAAAAACTCAGAGTTTCGACACTATAAAGAGGGAACGTGATCTCTATTTCTTATATGTAGGAGATAAATCTGGAGTTTTATGGGTAAGTGCTTTTTGCAATTTTGTAAGATACTACGAAAGTAATTTGAAACTGAAATTCATATATCTGTAATAAATAACTGCAGGAACTTTATCACAAGACTGCGAATATATTTCAAGCGCATGCATTTTTTTATCAATCTCATCCGAGCGTCGTGGATAAGCATGCACCTGTGGATAACGTCCCGGCATTATTTGTGTACAAGGAAACTTTGCATTATAATTTCACAGGTGAGTCAATCGAAAGAAAAGACAATCGTTATTACCCGTTATATTGTATCAACGTTTAAATCAACTTGTAGGTTACAACTTAAGCGACATAAAACAAATGAACGAGACGCTTTACAAATGGGTAAACGCGGAGCGCTTTCCGACGTTTCCGAAAGTAACAAGAGGAAACATAAATCAATTATTCTTAACAAATAAGAATCTCGTTTTAGCGGTAGTGGAGGAAAATCAGCTGGAAGAAGTCGCGCCTGACATGCTGGAGTTTAGAGATATGGTCGAATCTGTGATCAAGAATAAACGTAATAAGTATCACGAGTACGTTATCGCGTTGACTGAATAGTCTCTTGATACAGGAGTACAAAATTAATATTGTCATGTTCAGTCATTTCCAGTTCGGTTGGATAGGCAGTCCTAATCTAGTCAACAGTATAGCAATGATGACGCTACCTATACCGAGCTTACTTGTGATAAATACAACTACTAACCACCATCATATTCCTGAGGATGAAACAGAGAAATTGACTCCATATGTGATTGAATTGTTCCTAGAGCAGATTCGCAATGAGAGTGCTCCGGTACAGCATTGTCTTTTACACTTACTAGTTATTCAATTTACTATAGTAACATATTCATAAATACTTATATATATTTTTAGCAATATGGTGGAAATAGTTGGCTAGTACGTAGTTATAGAAAATGGTTCGAAATGAAAACCGTTCTGACTTCAATGTGGAAGGGCAATCCTATCTTGATGTTGGTACTGCTTGGATTACCGTGTGGATTTCTATCGTTAATATGTTATGGCATTTGTTGTCCAGATTTGTTAGACGCGAACGATGATGAAGATGGTAATTATTTTGAGAAAATCTTTGGATTTTTATATAAAAATAATATAATCATCCAATTTTTCTTTCAGAGAATACTGGGTCGTACCATATGAAGAATGATTAAAAATAGTTGCTATTAATAAATACATTATACAGAATTCCGAAATACATTTTTCATTATATATAGTGTATATAAATGCTTGTGATTAATCTGTAATATGTTCTTAACAAAAATTTGCCAAAGCAGTCTTAAGACCGCAAGAATTTTTATACAATGATTCATATATATTGCTGACATTCCATATATTTTATTTTTGGTAAATCCATCTTCGTACACACACATTGATTTCCTTTATGCGTTATATAATATATATATATATATATATATATAAAATTACGTAAATCTCACGAGACAATACGACCTACCGAGTTACGCAAATGTATACTCGGAAAAATTTATCTTTTAATATAGCTTTAATGAAAAAAGATATAATATATATATATATATATATATATATATATATATATATATATATATAAATATATATATATATCGAAAGTTTGTATATTAAACACGATTGTTCACATAGTTTATAAAATCATATTAAACAGCAAACTAAACATTGGTTTTTGTATGTGTATAGATAAAATGAAGATATGTATCGTGCAAGATGTGTGGAAATGTTGTTTGTTGTATTGTGTAGATTACAAGTGTGATTGTGATTTTTTTTTAGGAAGATCAGATGTGTATTTGCCGAATGTATATTTATATATAATCAAAAAAGAAATCTAAATAGTAAATATTTCTCTAGACACTACTATCATTACTATTATTATAGATATACACATATTCAAATAAGAGATAATGTTGATCCTTATATCCTACTATTAATTGTCATACCATTAGCATTAATAATTTTTATTTCAATACAGCATAAAAATAATATAAATAAGCAAAAAGTAATAGATTATGTAGTAGTAATTTTCTGTAACTTACTATAACTGCAAATGAGCAATATTTTGTTAATTTAAACGATCTTATGTATAACATTTATACAAGTGCTACAAGTCCATATCATCATCAAAATCCATTGCAGCTCTTCTTCTATCAAACTGAAATATAAAATTTTGGTCTTATTATCTTCTATTATATCTGTTATTAGATTATTATATTAAATATAATCATATTAACTTTGACCACTGTCTTTTTTTGGGTTTGTTGATTCACACTTTCCAGTAAGTTGATTAATTCTTGTTCTCCGAGCTTGCCAGGCAACTGTCCGCGTTGTGCCATGTTTAAAAGCATTTCTTCTATCATTTTACCTTTCTCAGGCTTTCCAAGGCGAAGTGTATTCACTATTCATAAATATGTGATATTATACACTGTTAAAAGAATTGCAAATAAGAAGGCACTAAGAGTCTAAATGCGATTATTAGTGCATGGTAATTTATTAAAAATAATAATTTATTAAAAATAAAACTTATTGCGAGGTAAACAAAATTCCTTAATATAACGAATGCAACGGTAGTTCAAACGTTTCGACTTTATATTGAGCCATCTTCAGCAAGAGTACAAAAAATTAAATACAAAAAATACAAAAAATTAAATAAAACTTGAGGATATTAAAATTACTAGAAATTATTATTAGAAATAACTGTGGCAATTGGTGTTATGTGTCTATGTGGCAATAGTCAGTTGTAGACTTAGGTGATGGTGGATGCTCACATAGATTTCCAGTAGCATGAGGCCAATCAACAGATTACCACACAGGCACATGTCCAATCTTTTGTCAAACACTTAGGAGTCAGATCGCAGTCTTATTGAATATAAAAGTCGACACAACGACATAATAGTACCAAATTAAAAGCACATGTGATAACCACGAGTCAAAAAAGAATATAAAAAGTCAAGTTGATAAAAAAGTGTATAAAAAAAATAAAAGTGTATAAAAAAAAGTTTTTTATTTTTTTTATACACTGTTATTAATATTCTCCAATGATATCAATAATAAGATAAATCTTTACATCTTGCTCTAGCTGATTGATCTAACACTTGAGTCAATATAGCATGCTTCATGTCTTCCATCTGTTGCATCCTCTCTTCCATTGATTGTTTATCGTCAACATTATTACCCTGAAGCAATTCATTTAAACAATCTTAAGTCTATAAAATTTATACAAGTTAACCTTTAAAAATTATAAATATATTTTACTTCTAAATGTTGCATTTAATTTTTCAAGGATAAATCTTGTAAAATCGTAGTAGTGTATGCTATGTGGTTTATGTTAAAAAGATTAAAATAATCTTCCAAGCAGACGATTCAGACACAATTTTCTAATTTCAATAATCATAAACTTCAAATAAAATCATACATAGCTTGAAGACAAATACCTTGTATTGAGTCTGCAACTGAGCCAGACGTTGCTGTCGTATCGCTTCAAGTTCCGGGTCTGACATATTTAAGCTCTCGTATTTTTTCCAAGTTTTCTCAAGATTTTAGAATCGCAATTCTATGCTGTACTTCTATGTTGATATGCGAATCTATTTATATATAAATCAAGTTCGGTCTTCCCCAACTTTGATCGTACATTCGGCGTCATGTATGTTCACGATACATATCTATAACCTCCTTATTTTCATCTTGGGATTAAACTCCCTACTCTTGGCTCAAGTTCTACATGATAAAATAGACCAATCGTCTTCCAGCTCAAATGCTTGGACCATGGGCGTATCATCGGGAGGGCTTTGGGGAGATTCAAACTCTTTCCAAAATTAAAAGAAAGTTAAAGTTATGATTTACAAAATCTAATATTTTTCTCATTCAAAATCAGAAACGAGGAGATATTTCAAAATATCCAATTTATTAACGCAAAAAATTGCGTTAATTTATGTGTTAAATAAAATTGATAAAAACTTGCCCCCAAAAAATCCTGGATACACTCATGACTTGGATAGTGAATTTAGATATAATAATCGTATCTTTTTTTCTTCCTTTCATTTAAAGAAACGGTCTCGTTTTCTTCATGTATATATATATTATACGAAAAATCAATTAAAAAATCATTATCTCAAGCTTGTTTCAGAGTCGAATAATTTTTTTTAATGTAAGAAAATGCACATAATCCATAGAATGTTGTATTATCAAAATGTCAATTTGAAAGTTATATTTAAAGAGTGTCATGCTTTAATTCCTGACTTATGTTTTTACTTATTTCATTCGATAATGTCATCCAACCCATTGCATTATATATATTATATTAGTTATCCGGTATTTCTTGTGTAGCGCGATACGTTGATTGTTACAACTCCGTTGCGATTGGATGCAAACGGAGGGGAGTTGAATCCATTGGTTGTTTCCGTTCTCGCCTAGCTGCAAAGAATTGTCAGACGACGTGGCCGATGATAGAATATGGTGGGCAGTGCAAATAGAGCGGTAATATTATCTTGAGTTTTTTCGATATGTTATACAGCGAGATTCAATAAAGCGAGTATTGTTGTGAGTTGAAATCTCCGGCTGCGTTTCAACGTCGTTTCGTTTCCCTCGCTGTCGCACGACGTTGCAATATGGGCCTGTGCAAGTGTCCGAAAAGAAGAGTAACGAATCAATTTTGTTTTGAACATCGCGTCAATGTATGCGAACATTGCATGGTCACAAGTCACCCGAAGGTAATTTTTTCTCGAAATCCTTTCTAAACCGTGCGAAACGCATTCCGTCTTGAATAATTGTGCATTTCCGCCTTTGATCCTAATTCTGATTTTGTTTTGTCTATTTTCAATTTTGCATTACTATTGCACCTATTGTCCAGTGGTCTGTTTTCATTTATAGGATCATAATCAGTTTAAAAAGATCAGTTTAAAAAAGAGAAGGAAAAAGAGTAATTTTTTCTCAATTATTTTTTGATATCTTGACAAACATGTAGATATATTTTTGCAGATTTTTTTTTATACAATATCTGTTATAATCATGATGCACATCTATATTCAATGATTTTGTTTTTTACAGTGTGTAGTGCAATCATATTTACTATGGCTCCATGATCATGACTATAATCCAGTCTGTACGCTATGTTCGGACAAACTAAACGATGGCGATTGTGTAAGATTGACATGTTATCACATGTTTCACTGGATATGTTTGGATCGATATGCCAGAGATTTGCCAGCAACTACTGCACCAGCAGGATATGCTTGTCCTACATGTAGAGTGTGTATCTTTCCACAGCCGAAACTGGTATCACCAGTGGCAGATGTTTTGAGAGAAAAATTAGCCACTGTTAATTGGGCTCGTGCTGGTCTTGGTTTACCATTGGTATTTATTATTATTATTATATTCCTTACTATTAGCATCATCATTTTGTATAAAACATGTTTTATATTGTACAATTGCTTTCATTGCAGCTAAGCGATGACAGAGAACAAAAACCGGAACAGGAACGTTCTCCAATAGTTGTAGAAAATTCCCTGTTTCAAAATCATACAGTGGCTGCACCATCGTCACCCACGGTGGCTGTATCTCGTACGAGTAGTACCATAAACTCAAATTCCATTGTCAGCAATGTACATACCAGCAATCAAAAGCTTGGCCCGCCTTATTCGGTCGTAAATATTGATTCATCTCTAGGATTATCTGCTCCAGCATCCAGGAAAGTTTGTGAAGCTTACGATGATCCAAAGGATATGTCCTTTGATCATGATGAAAATAAATATCAGCGAAAGTCAGCTATAGAATGGTTCCGAAGATGGTGGAAATTGATTTCGAGAGCCCCAGTGCGACGAAAAACCACGGGATATCTATACAAGAAATATGCAATACTAACCATCGTTGGCATATTATTTTTCATTGGAATTATCCTGCTCTTTTCGTGGCTGGGTAGAATGGCGACGGATGGTGATCCAAGTTTTGATATAATTGCAAATCCTAATCTGAAATTTGGCGAGAAATCTGTAATGTAATGTATTTTGTATCATAAGTGACAACAATCAGCAGTCGTGGGAAATCGATGAATCTTTAAAATGCAGAAGATATGGCAATCATGAAATATATAATTGAAGATATGCCATTACAATATGCGAGAATGCACAATTTTGTGGGACAGTAGGATATATCTATTATAAGTTAGTGTACGTAACATTTGTTAATTTTAATTTTTATGTAAATTATACTTCACTTCGAAGTTGTACATTTAAATCTGTAAAGGCTTATCAATTTCTATGATAAATGATACTCTATGAAACTATTGTACCAAAATTATCGTATTGTATAAAAATTTGTTTTCCTATGATCCTTATCGTATGATCGACGATGTTGAGAATTGTTTTTACATGCATTATTTTCTATACCTCATAATTTTATCAAAACAGCTTTTCAGTTCTACTATGTATAAAATTTTGTGTGCGCGCGTTGATTATTTATTGATTATTTATTATATTCTAACGATAAAATTACACTTTTTACACTGATCTTTCTATATATTAATACACTTAAATTATTTTTTATTTACTGCAATAAAAAATATTTTTTTCTGTCGATACAATGATATCTTTGAGTCTTGTGCAAGAAAATTAAAACTTTGAAAGTAGCTAGGTTGATATCTTTCCGAATCATAAGAGTAAGATAAAGGATATACGATATGTTACACGTTCGATACGCTTTTTCTTGAAGATGTAGAATATTGAAATTCAAATGAAGATGGTCGAATCCCCGTAAACAACTAACCCATGAAATATTAAAACGCTTACCAAAGAACCGCATATATGTAAAGTCCAGTCTGTCGATATATTTTTTGTTTCATGGATGGTTTATTTAAAATAGCACAACATTCTTTCTTAGAACAGATTTTATTAGAAAATCTTTTAGAATTATTTGTTGTTGTTTATTAAAAATGAGATATGAGATTTTAATACATTTATATTCCGCCTTTATTCGATTTATTTAACGATGGCCTATGATCTCGTACCCATGTTTTTAATTTGTTTAATTAGCTAATTTATCCTAACGAAAAGTACATCGACTCTCAGTTATTCAATATCGCATATTCAATTTCGAAAAGTAGCGGGTTTGACAACGCCACGCGGATCGGGTGGATCGGGTCACATTTCTTCAGTAGCGTTCTAGAGGGGCCGGTCGCAAGCCGGAATGATCGTGCAGGATCATTCTCCTCATCTCAACGGACGTGGTGAGTACATACACGGCGAGTAATAACCGATCGTGCATCGCGACAACTCCTATGTTTCCGTGCTACACGTAACTATCATCTTAAATGCAGTAATCGCTCGTTATTCAGCATAAAGCCAACAAAAATGATACGTGATAAAAAATATATTTTCTAGTTTATCATGTAATATTTATTAAATTAAATATAATAATATTTATGTAGTAATATTATATAAATATTATAATAGATAGATGATATTTATATAATAATATTTATAAATTTGTAGCGACTGATCGGAGACCGGTTTATAAATAGGTCGTTTAATATTTGTATATTTGTATAGCAGGCAAACACTTTGCGAGTGGATCTAATAGCGCAATTTGAAGATGAATTCAGTGGAAGAAGTATACCGTAGCGGATGGCCATGGTTGAGAAAATATTCAAAAACTTTACAAATTGGAGCGACAATTTCGGGCAATTTTTTATTTCTTAAGAACGCCGGATATTCGATGGAAAAGACCGCGATGCTTTCGGCGATTATGCTAGGTAAGAGAATTTATCTGCTCGCTTAGCTTATTTCTTCCATTCGTTTAACTCGGCCAAATATAATCACCGATGATACCTCAAATCTTTTTTAAATATCATATATACTTTGAAAAAACATCACGATTGATCGATTTTAAAATATACTTCTTTTTTCTTTATGTTTTAAGTATTAAAGTTTTAAGTTTTTAAGTATTAAAGTATTTTATAAGAAAACATGGTAATAAAATAATTATATTCATAAGAAAATTAACAAATCTGTATTCTGCAAGATGCATTTTATATATACAATTTTGGAATTAATTTAATTTTGTTAAATACTTGACTTTGTAATTTTTATTAACAATTGTTTAAAAATTACCACCTTTTGCTTGTTTTACAAGTAGTTATGTCAAATAACACACCTTTGAAAATTTTCATTAAAAATGTTTTAATTAACTTTTCCATTAGAAACACACACACACACACACACACACACACACACACACATCAATACACACGCGCGCGCGTCATTTATATAATTACGTTTTAGTTTTAAAAACGTTAATAATACAAAGTTTGAAAATATTAATTCAGAATCAAGAGTTGGGCTCAACAAACGCGTTTAAGAAAATCTCTCGTTGCTCTTCTTCTCAGGTGGTGTTACTCTACTCTGTTTCTTCAGTCGTCAACGGAAAATAAATGCACGGGATCTTATCGTTATAACCGGTTGCAATTCCGGTTTGGGTTATAGTCTAGCGATGCACTGTCGTGCCCAGGGTGCGGTGGTTTTGGGCGGAATGCGCAAAGCATCGGCATCAACAGCCTCTAATTCCAATACTGCTGTCAAAGCATTGGAGAACAAAGGCGTCATCGTTCACCATCTCGATATCACAAATGAACAATCTACTCAAGATTTTCGAGAGAAAATTAAAAAACTGTTAGAGGAACGGCAATTAGGTGAGCGATAAAAAAAAAATCAAATGATTGCTCTCTAAATCTTGTAGAATGAAATTTCACTTAAAACGAGTGAAATATAACGAAAATTGAAAATTGAGCTTGTGCGTTTCGAGTGACTCGTCACTTAAAATAAGAGTTGAATTGTGCTTTAAAATTTTGAATGAAATCGCACTCGATTTGAGTGAAAAGGCAGACTCTTTTCGAGTGCAGTAGATCTGTGTTTGTAAGAGTGAATTATGTCACGTTACACTATAGAATGGAAAATTTCACTCTGTTGGAGTCATTTCTTGAATGTATAGATTGTATTGATAAATATAGATTGAATTATGATTCACTCTTTAGCCAGAGTGAGATTATTTTATTTTAGAATGAACACATTCACTCCATGAAAGAAAAGAGAAAAAAAATTTTCTACGTAAAAAAATGAGGTTAATGCCCGATCTCACCAATGTAGATTTACTTTAATCTCGATTCAACTTGCTCTTTATTTTTTTCTGATTCTTAAAACTAGAAAAGATGAAAAGTAAGTTGAATGGTGATTAAAGTTAATCTACGTTGGTGGAACTGTATAATAAATTGAAACAATTAAACGATTATTTAAAATTAACAATTTTATTAAATGATTATACAATAAATGATTAATAAATATATATATTAATAAGTATAATTAAATTTTACTTTAAGTTTAATCTTATTATTTCAATTATAAATATGTATAGTTATTATTGCAAATACTATTGCATCACAGATGAGTTGCATTCTTCCCTAAAAACATTAGGTAAAGAAATTAATTACATAAAATATTAGAGAATTAGTTCAATACTTACTGAGACAAATTAGCTGAAAAGTCTTGCTGAAGATCAATATTCATTAATGAATTATATAATGTGTCGCATACTCCTCTTGAAGAAGTCAAATGAAATATGCATCCAGCAATAACTTATAAAAATTCGTCAATTTGGATAACGTAAGCAATATCAAAGCGGAAATGCAGTTTTACAAGAATACTTAAGAAGCTCCGCAGGAACAGAAAACAAATGATTATCCATTCTAATAAACATAGGCCTATTCTTCTGACCCGGACGGGTGTATGTACAGATAAAAAATGGTTGCTTACGCTTACTAGATTTCGAACTATCTAAGATGTCATGGCCGGGCTAAAACAAATAAAAGAAAAAGAAAAAAAAAAGATGAAAGAAGAAAATAAAGAAATAAAAACATTTAAGAAAAAAATTCTAAAAAAGCTATTACTTACATGGCCAAACATAAGAAGTGTTTTATTAGGTACATTTTTTGACGATCCAGCTTCTAGAGTCTCTTCTGCCTACAAAAGAACAAATTTCAATAGAGGATCTGAAGAGAGAATAATCTTTTGAATATTAAATTCTACAATATCAGATTCTACACATGCGACATTAATCTAGCTGTGATGTTGGAACCTAAGTTAAGATATGAAGTAAATAACGACTTACTACGCTAAAGCGGGAATACAAATGCACAGATTACGCGCCTATTTATCGCGTCATAACTTATCATTTCTTACTTTCTTAAATTATGAAGATTCGTTCTCCAGAAAAATAATGGAAAGATTTTGGAGAAAGACAGTTTAGAGAAACAGAGAGATTATATCGAGACACTTTCTCTCTTATCAAGCATGCGCAAAAATCCGAGCCCAGCACTACATGATGGAGTGGAATGGGATAGAGTTTTTCTTTTTTTGCTCTAAACCAGAGTGACATTGAACTTGTAGATATTGCGCGGCGCCGCATTATGTTAATCACTCGAAATATTTGAGTGAATAATTCACTCTTAGGTTATGAGTGAGCACGTTCACTCAAATAAGAGTGACAATCTTTTTTTTGGAGTGATTATCATTATCACTCTAAAATATTAGTGGTAAAATCACTCAAAGAGATTTAGAGAATGAGGATAAGAAAGTAGGAATGTAAAATGTAGGGATAAAGTAATTTCACAATCTGTATGATTTATTTGTTTATCATATCATTTGCAGTGTTGCGCGCCTTGGTGAATAATGCGGGAGTAATGACTTTCGGTGAATTCGAATGGCAAACGCAAGATCTCGCGGAGTACCAAATAAACACAAACTTGCTGGGAACGATGAGAATCACGCGGGAATTGATGCCGATTTTACGAAAAAATAATAGCAGGATTATCGTGATATCCAGCCATTGCGCCGATGAACCTTTGCCGGGAATAAGCATCTACGGAGCCACGAAGGCCGCCCTCCATGCATGGACCACCTCCCTCCGCGTAGAAATTAGCAAATATGGGGTTGAAGTAGTCTCCTTTGTACCCGGTTAGTGCACAATTCTTGGTAATCTAACTTTATCAGCACTCAGAAAAATAAGCTGGATATGCGAACAAATCAAATACTTTCTGTCTTGTTTATCTTTTTAAGTTTTCCTTTTTTCGAGTTATCTCGAGGCATTTGAAAATAAGTTTCTCTCTTTCTCTCTCTTCCTGTGACAACAGGTGGCTTTGTAACAGAAAGCAATATCATGAAACGACAAAGGTTACATTTTGATGAGATGAGAAAACACATGTCGGATGAAGCGAAACAATTTTATGGCAACTATTTTAATCGATACGCAGAGTATTTTTCCTTGGATTCGATTATGAAAGATGAAGACAATGTAAAAATCTTATCGGATCCAAAAATTTATGAAACCTTCGACAATGCTCTTCTAGACATTTATCCTTCGACAGTTTATAAGTAGGTTTTGCTGCTAATAATAATCAAAATACTAGAATCTAAGAATTAAATCGTACACTAATTTATGATCGAGATAATGAAAGCAAGCAAGCAATTTTTTTTTGAAAAATTTACAAAATTTATGCATTGCATGCATATATTTTAGCACGTTAAAATAATTATTATTATATTATTTGTAGATGCGAGCCGTGGAGATACTTTTTTTATCGCATATTGTTCAAAAGCACCCCGAGATGGATACGTGACCGATTGGTACAACGTTTCGTCGTAGTACCACCATGGCAACCCAATGAATAATAAATTTTTTCTTAATAGTTAAATAGGATTTTCCTTCTTCATTTGTTACTTTTTGCATTTTATTCGAAAGAAGGATGTTATAATAATTCATTAAAAAATGAATATATGCTGTATACATTTATAAATTGGAGAAATAATTATTATATCCCTCTCATTTTTCTTTTATAATTTTTGGCGGAAGTCTCTTATCTTTTTAAGTGAAGTAGTAAGTAGAGTACGAGACCGGTGCAAATAAATTATTTTTTTAACATTTTGCGCATCAATATCATGTTGCTGATTCAATGCTGTCTGTTTGCCAGGGCAAGTTAGATTTATCAAAATTAAATTTATCAGCGATTGCTTTATTTAACTGTCAGCAGATTACTTTAATCGTTCGGTGAGTGCACAATAAATTCCATGTTTATGACTGATAATTTCCGTAAACTTGCAACATCATCAGCGCAGGTGTTAGCTGTCGAGTATCTAAATAAGTTTTTTTTCAATCTTGTGCTTATCAATTTTTAGGACAGACAAGTGTTTGATTAGATATTATCGTACGAATAAATAAAAGCCGTCTTCGGCTCTGATCGAAGACTCCAATCGCCATCGTTCCTGCAAAGACACCATCATGAAGGCCGTCGCAGCCGGTAAATCTCACTACGTATTTTAATTCATTTTCCATTTCACCTAGTGTTCTTTCGAAATGTTATATTTAATGACACATTCTTCACGTCGTAGTATCATGCATCATATTTGCATTCTGCATCGCGGCATCCCTGCAGGAAACTCCGTTCGATCCGTGCGACAATGGACCTGTGCCCACCTCATTGAGGGTGGATGGATGCGATACTTCCCCTTGCAATTTCTATAGAGGGACTAATTTGACCGCGCAATGGGACTTCGTTGCCAGTAAGTAATGTTATGCATGTAAAAAGAATCCAATAAACATGAACTGCTGTCGACGATAAATCAGCAGATTGGCATTCGGTTTGTGGAAGCTTCATCGAATCTGTCGAATGCAGCCTAGAAATAAATTAGCGGCAGATCTTACTGCTGAAGTTCCGTCATTAAGGCTCCTGAGTATTCAACTAAGAATTCCACGTTGATCATAGTGATCATTACGATGAAAAATAGAAGCTCATTCATTCTTGTTCATCTTATCCTCGTCCTTGTTCATCTTTATATAAGTGATGTGCGGAAATTTTTTATCGCAGCTATTTTCGTTATTATGTTCTTAATCGTGCAGATGTAACTTGTTCCATACTTATACTTCGTAAAAATAAGCGGCAGCTAAAATTATCTTTGGACATTACATGTAAAACATTTTTTCCGCTTCTTTCAACAGCTGTCAACTCGTGTGTTTTCTGCCTGAACAGATTTCATTTCACATGCCTTTTACAGCTATTTATTGACTATCAGGAAGAGAAAGGATAGCCGCCCATTTTCACAAGTGTCTTAAAGCCATATCAGATGTTATTTTAGTCAAATATCTCTTTATTTGCAAATAAACTTTACAGAATCGTGACGTCATTTCTCGCCTATGACATCACGATTCCAATATGGCTGCGGTGACTACTCAGGAGCCTTAATCTGCATCAAACTGTATTACAAGTTTGATTGACTTTTGTCATTAATTTGTTTCGTCATATTTTGTTGGCAAAGTTTACAATATATATCAGGATCACATCGATAGCGTTGTATGTTGATAATATAGCTTTTCCGTTGATAAACACCCGCCAGTTTGATTATCTGAGAAATACTCTCTCGAAAACACATCGAGTATCCCAATATTTGGCAGGATTGGATAATTAATATTATTTTTTAACTAAATTAAGTTAAAATTAATGGCTCATAAAATTAATATAGCTACATTAAAAGTTACATAAAAAATAACTTAATTAAAAGTTAGAATTAAATTAATTTAAATTAAGTTAAATTAAAAATTAATTTTAAAAAACATTTATTAAATTAGAATGTTGTAAATTTTTTAAAATTAAAATGTTTTAAATAACAAAACAATATGGATCATCAAATAAATGTTTAATGTTTTATTTATACATTAAGTCTATATTAAATAACAAAGTAATATTGTTTTTTTTATGAAAACACATTTTTTCGTTTATAATTTTTTTTTCTACACAGGTAAATTTTTACTTAAGAAAAAATTAATAAATTAAAGTTTATGTATTTTAAAAATAATAAGTTGAAGTTATACATTAGTTTATTTAAAATTATCTAAACTTAAAATTATTAATTTTTTAATTTTATACTTTATAGTTAGCTAATTTTTAACTTTTTAAGTTAATTATTACTCAGCCTTGATATTTGGCTATCGCTAAGTATTATTTTCGAAAAGAAACGAATGGCTGGCTATTGATTATACGTTTATTTTGTTCATAGATGCTAATATGAAGTCGTTGAGACCTGATGTGAAAGTGATAATGATGGGGATCACAATAGATTATCCGTATCCCGAACAAGACGCGTGCAAGTCTCTGACGAACGGATGCCCATTGAACAAAGGTGACAAGGCAACGTATAATCTCAATATGCCGATATCTCCGGCTTATCCATCTGTGACTTTAACCATCCAGTTCGGTCTGGTCGACGAGAACGAGAACATGCAAGTATGCTTCAAAATGGATGGCAAAGTGGTCAACAAGTAGGCTTTCATCTTGTAGCTTTGATAGCTCTAATATATTTATGTTAAGAAAGAAAATCACCGATTCTAATCACCAATTTTTTTTCATGAAAAAAATTGTTATTTTGTATTTGCGTCGAGTTGAGTTGCGTCTTGTCCTGGAGTTATAGATTTTATAGCGTAACAGTGAACGAGAGATACACAGTGAAATCGTGCGTTAAGATACGCATAGTAAGATTGTATCTTACTGACAATGAGATTAAAAATAGCAATTAAAATTTAGTAAATATTTGATTTGGCTCATAATTGATAATGACAGTGATGTAAAATGATTTGATCAAGGAACTCTCGTCGCCTTCGTGTTAATATATAATATTTAATAATTGTTAAAATGTAAAATTCGAATAAAGACTAATATTAATATTAAATCAGATTGAAATATAAGAGATAATTAACAAAATAAATTTTTGTATCAAATTTTCATATTTCTTGCCAATTTCCTTTTCCACGAATGAACGAAAATAATGTACAGATAGTTAATAAAAAGTCATTTATCGGCGAATTTTTACTATATCTCTTAAAAAATAATGTATATACAAAAATGATCTCGAATATTTTTATAAAAATAATCTATAAAAAAATTTTAAAGTATGTCTCGCATGGTTTTTGCATGATTCAATATTAGATCATTTCAATATTAAATATGTTACGAATTAAGATGAGAAATTCCAAAATTTCAGATATAAAGCATGATACGTATAATAATGAGCGAGAGAGAGGGAGGGGGGGGAGAGAGAGAGAGAGAGAGAGAGAGAGAGAGAGAGAGAGAGCCATTTATTGCTGTATCATTGCTATTTCTTAATTTCTTTTGTAAATAAGGTTGTCATATTAAAATTTTCAAAATTAGGACTTACAAGCCAAAAACCCCGGACATTTCTGTTGCAACCCCTGACAAAAATGCGCTTGAAGTAATAAAATTGATTAGAACTATTGAAGTATTAAAATTGATTAAAATTGATTAGTAAATGAATCATTATTTCACATTTAATTGTTCATTAGCATTCAGAGCAAAGAGAAATTGAACTGGATACTAAATAAATACAGACTATTTTGATTTAAGATAAAAAGTTTCGTTTAAGGTAAGTTTTATTAGGTATTAAAATTAAAAATTTTTAACTCTTTTATGTGATATCTGTGCTGTTTGGTAATGCAGAGTAATGCGAGAGGAAAACAAAATATTTAGAAGATTTCTTGAAATTCCGGATGCTTATAATTATCTCGGACGCTTTTAAAAAGTCCCCCCGGACATCCCCGGACGTCCTAAAAAAGGAGACAGTGTCCGAGGAAAAGAGGACGGATGGCAACCCTATTTGTAAGGAGAATGCTATCGAATACTATCTTCTCTTTCTGTATATTGTTGTAAACATTTAACGTTAAATCTATTTACATGATGTCAATGGTGTAAAGCACATGTACGTATATACTTGTACACACAACTGCCACTCGCAGCGTCTGCGCACGGGAGGTGGTGCTAGAAAGAGGGAGGGAGAAGAAAGAGAAAGAGATCGAGACGGGGCGGGGAAGCGAGGGAAGACACATGTTGCGCCGTCGGATGCGGCCGACGTCACAGGCGCGGCAGTCACAGCAAGATGGTGGACGCGGGGGAAAATTAGCGGCGGGACGCGCGCCGGGAGACTGCCTCGTCAAAGTTAAGTACCGAGTGAAAGGGATCTCGCGCTGAGACGGCGCGAAACGGCCGGTTTACCATACGTCCCATCGATCGCTCACGATCACGCCATCCCCTCGTGACGATTCTCCCCGCAAGGATCACATATCACACGTTACGCGTAGAAACGCGTCGCGCTGTGACGTCATCGCGGCAGCGTATCTCACTTCTCGCTCTCTGTCCGTTCCACCTGTCCCCCCTCCCTCCTCCTCACCGTCGAGCGTCGTGGAGTCGCTTCGTCTCTTTCTCTCAGCGACGGGCGTTCGCGTCGGTGCTCGCGCGCGGAGCGGCGTGTTTCGGCCGCACGGATAACGAACGCGAGTTGAGTTGCGCGCGATCGGTTCGCGCGTGTGCCACGAACGGAGGGATTACACGGGCCGTACTCTTAGGTGTGCATGCGTGTGTGTGCGTGCGTGTGTGTTGCGGAAGAAGACATCGAGGGACGTCGACGGCGTGAGTCGTAACACGCGCCGCGACGCGCGCAGCAGGTAGCCCCGGAGTAACGTCAGGTTGTGGACAGCCCGAGCGCCACCGGCTTGTTGTCAAGATGGCGTCCAAGGGGAAGCTAGCCACCGAGGTCAGTACACTACTCCTCATGTTCTTTTTTTCGTTCCCTTTCCCCCGCGTTTGACCCGATTGCGCCTGGATGCGCGCGAGACCGCGGGATGCCGCGCCGTTTCCGAGCGTCGGGGTGTCGGCGGCGAACGGCCTGAACGTCGCCGCAGCACGAATCGATCCGTGCCGCGCCAAGTGCCGTCGCTCGTCGGCGTCGTCGACTTCCCGATTCGTCCTCGGTTCCTCGATCGAAAACCGTTTGCCAGATCGACCGCGATGGTCCTCCCGCGCGTGACCCGCGTCGCGCCGAAACGCGAATTGCCGCGCGCGGCGCCATGCGTCGGTCGCTGTCCGGACGCAGGAACGTCGCGTTGTCCGGTCGCGTAACCACGCCCTGTCTCGATAAATTCGTCCGCTTGACTAGTAACTGGCACGACTGATCCGCGCCTCGCGCGGTCGAATCTCTCTCGCGATATTCGCTATTCGCTCGCTCCAATGAAAACGAATAAATAGAACCTTTTTTTAAATACCTTTTAAATGTAGCGACTATAGTTGAATATTGGCAGTCGACCAACAACGGAGATTTCTACGTTCCGCGTTGGATCATGTGTGTCAGATCGTGACACGCGCGTCGATTTTGCTCCGTTTTATCTCCTCTATTTGCTTAGGTAGGGCGACAAATTGTACGACACACCAAGTGGGTACAAGGAATGTGAATGAGAAATATGTATCTTTCGACGATAATTCTGTTTAACTTTTTACTCGTTTTTTTTAAGCAACGTTTCTTGACTTGATGTAAATATAACAGGGCAGGTGTCACTGAACGGTGGTGACTCATGACAGTCACCGGCCATTATCAAGAGGAGAAGTTATGGATTATGACGGATGACGTTCATAGTCTGCATTTTCGAGAAAACTTTGATACTTCTTGTAGTCTGAAAATATATTCCACGTTTTTGTATCGAAAATATTTTTCATTAGAGCTCTGTCGGAAATCTGAGTCAAGTAGTCAAATTTGCAAATTGCGAAATACAACGAGGAGTATTTCATGAATATCTTCCGCATCGGTTATCGCGTGTACGACGCGTGTTTCAATCATGTATATTATCGTTCATCGGAGAAAATACGCGCTTCTTCAAATAGATTGACCGCTCGATTGGCGCGATGAACGCTCGTACGACAAAAGGCTAAGAATATTTCCTCCAAGATATTTATGCGAGCGACAGAAATATCTCTCTCCTTCTCTTCCCCTGTCTTTTTTCTCATCGATCATCCGCGCCTCGTTAGAGGAACGTTATCCGTTGTCTGACCGCGAACGATCTGTCGCGTCCGAAGTGTGTTTGTCGTGCGCGTGCCATTCGCGCAAAGTCTTTTGAATTATTTGCTCTTTTGCGTGAAATCACGCAGCCGCGGCTGCGGTGGATCGCTGGCGACACGTCATCTCGGTCGAGCTATGCCATAGTCGATGTGTTTTACGTCCGCGCAACTATTTTTGTAAAAAAATCACGTGAAGGCGATAAGGCCGAGTCGTCGAAACGACCGGCCGAGAGCGACGGAGGAAGAGAGCGATGAATGCATCGTCTCCCTTGCAAAAATAAAAAAAAAAAAAATCGCACGTGGCATTGAATATGCGTGACGCAAGACGCGTCACTTGAAAGAAATTAGTATGCGAGTCTCCCGACAAGTTTTCCTCGCCAATCGTATAGTCTGGAACGTTCCAGCGGGCGGATGGTATTGTGCAATTGAAGAGTTCGACGATGAATTTAACCTACTTTTCAAGAACTCGAGAAGATATTAAGTTCTACTCTTTTATCTTTCTCTCTTTATTTTAAACGATCTTTATGGCACTTTGGATGGAGTGTATCTTTCACACTAATATTAATTATTCGTCATTTTTTTAAAAATGACTGATGAAAATATTTAAAAAGAAACCAGTCAACATTCCGAAAATCAATGTCTAGCTGGCGTTAACTATAAATATTTAAAACTTATATATCTTATAAGAGTCGATCAGCGAATTTACTTTTCATTGATGACAATAGTTTACTACATGTTAACTGCATGTTTCACATGATTGAATAACTGGTTACACATACAGAATGATCTCTTCGGATTTAATAAACTTTATTAGATTCAAAGATTCATTTATCTTTTATAGTATTCAAACAAATCATGTTTCAACACATTTGATTGTTTGGTTTTTCAAAAACAAATAACTTTATTTCAAATAAAATATTTATTTAATAAATTGTTTGAAAGAAATAACATTCTTTATTATACGCTTCAACAATATCAAAGAACTTCTTTCTTTTATTGAAACAATATTTAATTTAACCAAAGTATCATTCGATTCAAAGACAAATTTTATTTTCTTTAAATAATAGTGTTCGTTCTATTATTAACATGCTATATTCCGAGAAAACAATACAATTTTTATTCAAAATGATATTTAATATAAAATTATATTGTTTAAGTTAAACAAATTCAAGTTGATTTAAAGAAAACTTTTCTGTGTAGAAAGAATTAGAAAATTTATGTAGGCTATATGTCCCGTCTCAACGGTCAAACTTGGCATAACTGCTCGCGAGATATGGTTTTGCGTAGCTATTCGCGCGAGATATATCGCGTGTTATACATCGCGGTTACATTCTTTGAATATTTGATTTTCACGGAAATGGTGACTTTACCCGTAGCACGAAGCGATAGCGGTGCAACAACATTATTTGCGGTATTTCGCTATTGTGTGCATGCAGCTCGCGCGCGCATATCTCCGCCTTCCAACACGAATGCGGATGCACATATACATAATTTTTCTCGACATATACATAATTTCGGATCGATGAACTTCCGTTCGTGGCGCACAGAGCCTCCACTTATTATCTCCATTTTTCCGCCGTTATGGTAATTTCTCCGCATATCCGTGCCGAGATGGATCTCGTAAATCTCAATTTTAGATTCTGGCTTTAATGTTTCAAGCTTGAAGCGCGAGAAAACGGGTGGAATGATATATACGGTGTCCTAGAAATCGCGCACCAGCTTCCAGCTATCGAAATTCTTTCGCGAATTCTTCTTTTTCAGCGTTTAGTATCTTGATGACTGAACAATGCAAACTACAATTCAAATTTACTCTTAAAATCTTCAAACTTGTAAAGTGCATTTAAAATTGATCAAAATTAAAACATTTTGCATATTTTTTTGCATTGCATTAAAACATTGTAAGGTGCATTTTCAATTTTGTTCTAAATTCTAAATGTAATTATCCTGTTATATAATTAAAGGCGAATATTGTTTCTTTTACACAGAGAGAAACACGTTTTTAGATTTAATAAACTTGCGAAAATCCAAAGAAATTTATTTGTTCAATCGAATCATTCTTTGAGGTAAAAAATAAAATTGTTTAACCTTTTAAATAATAAATATTTTTGCATAAAAGAAAATATTTTGGATATTTGCATTTATTTGCATAAAAGAAAAAAATTGGTTTCACTTTTAACTTAAACAATTTTATTATAATATTATTTAAACAATTTTATTAATTCAATAAAAATATTAAAATTTTTATAAAGACTTTTTCATCATCTTAATAATTGTTAAAATAATATTTAATTTACTTTTATCTCGGAGATTCTATTTGCGTGCAATTCTCATTTTTATCTTCAAGAAAAATTTCACTAGAAATGATTAAAATCTCATAATACTGCATGTCTTTTGTTCTATCTTTTTCATTTACGAGAAATAGAACTTTGTCGCGTCCATCTAACAACGATGTTGCATGTTATTCGCGATGTTTTATTTCATTTAGTCTAATTAAAGAACATATTATTTCATCGAAACAAATTGTTTCAAACAATCGTATTTTTTTTATCAAATAATGTGATTTGCAATATCATCATTTAAAAATATAAATATTTCATATAAGATTATATGTATTTAAATCAAACAAATAGGAAACAAATACGAAAGAAAATGTAAAAAAATTTTTCTCTCTGTATATTCATTTCTAACAATAACAAAAATGTCTGATTTATCCTAATAAGTGTCACGCAAACGACGAGCGTATTATCAAGTTTCGCGAGATGCAAACCGCAATTCGCGAATCGGTAAGCATTAAAAAAAGATAATTCACTGATAAGATACTAGTAAGTAATTAATTCAATGAATTTCTTGGTGTGAATTCGTGTCAAGGTCACGGCTAGTCGTAAACGAGAAGGAGAGAGAGAGGGAGAAATATCCACAGGGTCCATGGCGGCTATATCGCGTAAACTCGTTTCCCCTTCCTCTTATCTTTGCGTTCTCCGCGTGATGGGGTTCGATGTAGGTATGTAGCGTGTGCACACATTGCTGAACGTATAGCGGACTGTAACGGGAAACGATTTATGGGATAAACATTGCAATGTCGACAACTACTTAAGTAACTTGATATACATTATCGCATTGAAAGCAATTTTGTTTGCGTTGTGGTATTTTCGTTTTTTTTTTTTTTTTTTTTTTTATACTATAAACATGTTTAGAATAAAAATAACAGACATATATGTCTGACAAGTTGAGATGGAAAATTACGATGTAAATCTTTAGTCGATTCGATAATGTGTGAATCTCTTTATCGTAAGATATTCTTTACTGCAGTTTTTTCTTTTTTTTTTTTTTTTTTTTTTTTCTTATAATCGAAAATAGATTTCTCGTTAAAAATATTTTAATCTGAAGCTATCAACGACGAATTTCAAATCTTGAAGATTGAAAAATGCAATGACGTTCGCTGAACGTCACAGCTTTCAGTTAAAAGAGGTGTAAAGGTTTATTTTATAATATATTATATAAAAATCTCAAATGTGTGCTTGGCTTTCGTAACGCGAAGTCGTTAATGTTTGTTTTATCGCATGTGTTCCTCTTTTTCGTTCGAGAAGTTTTTATTAATGAAATGGAGTAACATTCTGTGTTAAACTTGGTGCATCTCGGGTGTCTGTGTATGCACGTGCTAATTTCCCTAAGGGGCACAGCTGAAAAATCATTGGACGCACCCTTTGACGATCGATCGTGAACGAATCGTTACCAGGTCGCGAGTCGTTTTGTCCGGCTGCGGTAAGATGGCGGCACGCGGCGCGTAAACTGCATCAGGGATTTCGAACGTCGATTTAGGTCCCGATGCGATTGAATTTAGTACCGCCCCCGTGCATCTCTTCGAATCGCTGACCCGGAAATAGTAGAATATAAAGATAAAATGTGATAAATAATTCTAAAATAATAATTTACAATAATAATTTATTCCAGTCCGTATATATGAAATAATTGTATGAAAAAACAAAGCTACATGTAATTGACAATTGAAAAGATAAAGATGGAAAATTTTGTACTTATCAGAAGCCATGAAGATATTTTATTTAAATAAAAATAAAATATAAAGAATATAAACATTCACTTCTCTGTAGAAATTTGTGTACTTTTTTTTTAGCACATCGCACTTTTTCTTATGCCGCATGGTCTCTAATTAAAACTTAATTAATGCAAAAATGTTTTTCAATTACCAAATTATCAGATTCCAATTGAATAATTATATTATATTTGTAAGAAAAAATAAATTTTTCTCATAACAATCCATAATATCGATATATAATATATTATTTTTTTTTTTCTTTACGATTCTCGAAATGTGCAGTTTTCGAAATTTTTCAATGACGTTACAATTACGTTACAAGTGTCAGATAAGCGACAGAGTAAATGCGAACGCGAGCCATTAATTAGAATAATTAATCAACGGAATCAAACGCAGTTCTTCCTTCTCCCTCCGATACCGATCTTGTCTCACCTTCGATGCTAATTCGAACGCTACGGTTCGCGTTGATTATCGTTGAATTAGCCATTATGTCGTTATTTTAACGAGTATGTCGATGTGTGTCGATGTATGTCAGGGGAGCGTGCACACTCTTCTCCAGAGTGTGCTCCTCTCGTACGTGCTACTCTCGTCTTCCTCAAGTGGTTTTGGCACGAAGCCATCCTCTTCCTCTTCCTTTACGTTACGCGATGACCAAACGACCACAGCGACGTCGTGGCGTTTGTTTATTAATAATACATCGTGCGTTCATCGCGCGATGTATCGACATGATTTTCTAATACGTAACGCGTATGCGTCGCACTTCGATATCCGTAATATTTTTTTCAGAATTTACAATTAATTTCGTTTCGATGGATTTCTTATCTTGTATTAAGTAAAAATTATCTTTGCGAACAATTTAAAAATTTTTAAAGAGCTTTCGCTTTAATATTTGCCCGATTGTGAGCCAACGTAATTATCTATGTAATGTTACAAATTAGTGATTAATGATGCGTGTGATTAAGTAATTTCATGCTTGCACGCGCATTTATCTTTGTAACACTAATTCGTTTAATACGTGTACACAAAGGTACGATCCGTATGTAAGGAAAGAAAGAAATTGAAAAAGAAGGTAATTTTTTAACACGCAAGTGAATAAGAGAGAGAGAAAGAATACTATTTCTATCGTTTCATAATTCATATTTAAACAAGAGTATGCACATGTATACATGAGTATATATAGGACAATTAATTACAATCTAGATTATTATCAATTTCAGAATGTCAATGTAAAATGATTGACACCATTGATATTTCTCACGATTAATACCTCATAATATTTCATTTGATTAATTATATAATATATCTATAATGTATGAATGAGAGATAGAGAGAGAGAGAGAAAGAAAGACCTAGAGTGTCAGATAAAGTTCTCAATGGATGACATCAATCATCAGTAGTCGCTTAAAACAAGAATTACTACGTTTCACAATTAGAGATTGATGTTAATCACAGGTTTGTATTAAATTAATTAAAAATTATATAAATTATTTATTGCCGTGGGAAATCGCAAACGTCACGCCACAGTTGTCATATTTTTCACGCCTTTGCGACCGTTACAATCGTGATATAGGCAATTTTCAAGTAGCTTTTAATTAAAGTTAAAGCTATTAACATGTGCGTGTATACGTTCTCGCGTGTTGGCGTTACATAATTTTATCATCAGAGCGAATAAATCATTATCACGCCGAACGTCGCTCTTCGATCGACAATGTTGTGAAAATATTATTTGTGCGTATATAGAATATCTCAGACGATTATTATTTTCTTACTAAACGGGAATAATCTTTGCGAGAAGTGACGAAAGAGGGAAATAAAAAGTGTGGCGTTTAATCGCGGATCAATCCCCCATTTCACGCCGGGAAGCGATTCCAATATGCGCGTTAATAATACATTTTTTAATTTGTTTGAGAAAACTCCAATCTTTTTTCATCTCCTTTAAATTATTATCTTTAAAGAGATATATTAGATTTCACAACTATCTTGCTTTGCTAAAAAAAATTAAAGCGTTTATTTTGCTACGTAAAGGCAAAGATTTTTATTTTATTTTTGATTTTTCACAGTTTCTGGTTTTATATTACGACAGGATTGTTTTAATTGCGTTTTCTATATCACGTTCCATATCGTTTTGCGTGGTTTTCACCACGCAATATTTGAGCGATATTTAAACGCGAAGAGGGATTATATAGAAGGGATTCTGTTCGATCCGGAAATCGAGCCGGTCGTTTAAAACTATGTCGAGTTAGATGACGGGCGTAATCGGTCACGTTCGACGATTACGATCGATGGATGCGCCTCTAATGCGACGTAGTAGCTCGTTTCCGCAGTGCCAGTGGAAGTGTACGAGTTGCCGATTGGCAATCGATGAACGGTGGGCGACGAAACCTTATTATTTCCTGTTCGCTCGGCCGCGAGCCCTACGGCGACTTGGGTATGCGCGCGGCTTGATCTCGCTCTCACTCTCCTCGCAGCAAGTTCCAGCAAATTCCTGCTTCCGAAGCAAATAAGACGTCCTACTCAACATTTCTAATCCGATTCTTCCCCCGTAATAAACTCGACGGGATTATTAAAGTGGAATCGCGCGCGCCGCCGCGCCGGAGACCCGCGAGAGAATGACAACTCTCAATTTTACGTCCTCGGTGGAACGGTGGCTCGTGTAAATTCCATCTTGCAGTCTTAATACCGTTCCGAGCTCTTCCGACTGACGGATCTTTTTCCTGTGCCACTATGAGCGATGTAGAATTTCACGCTTCGTTGATAAATTCGTATTAACTTCGCGGAGAAATTATGATGTGCCAAAGGATTTCGCGCGGAACAGAATGCGTCAGTGGGGATTTTCTTGAAGAATTATCTGTTTCTTTTGCATGAATGGTTAGCTTAGAATGGTTTAAGATATATCGGATGGATATTGTTTCACCAATAACTTTTTCTCGTGAACAGTTGATAGGCAATGAGATTCTATCTGTTTAGTAGTAGTCTAGTTTAGTTGTAATTTATCTATTAGAGCAGTTGTCCGAATAGTCATCGGAATTATTATCGGAATAATATTGTAACACATATTGTGTTAAAAGAAAAAAAAATAGTACACTAATCGAATAAAATAGATTTATATAAGTTGAATCTAATAGAAATAGCTAAGGTTGCTATTGAAAATCATTTAAAAGGATTATTAATATATCCGTTACCATGGATTGCCATGAATTCAGTATTTATTGAGCTTTATTGGAATATAAGCATATACACGTCGCATATTACACGTTGAAAAATACTTTTACGTGAACTAAATTCTCGACAGATGCGGACCGAGTGGTGTATGTAACAAATCATCTCAATGGGACATTTATACCTAAATTTATAACCGTGAGTGCCTCACGCCCACACGCCGTTTAAACGTTAGACACATAAGCTTGTTTAGGGCTTAAAAGCCATAGTAGATGTCTCGGCTATTTTGTTGTTCGATCCAGACGACCCTCTAAGCGATCGCTCGTACATACGTTCGGCGCATTACGTAACGTCCACTTCGTTACGTAACCGTGCCAGCAGAGCTGAGAAAGAGAATCGAAAATTTGAATGCGGTCGCTCGCGCGTCTTTCCCACAAGGCGATCTGGCGAGAATTAGCAACGTTAATTAATTATGCATTGCTTGATAGAGGCACAAAATCATCACGGTCATTTTTCTAGTCGCGTTTGGTAACTTCACGCGCGATAAATGTTACACGAATTTACCGTGACGATGTTGACCGGTTGTCTAATCGTTACATGGTTACGTAATGTTTCGCGCTATCTGTTAAATCGCACAGGTATGTATCTTGTCAATAGCGATCGATTAACCATTCGCTAGCTGTAGTACGACTCATTGTGATGATTTATTCGTCGCGGCGATCAATGATTTCTTCGCAACGATGGCGGACTGTCGACTACTTGGGACTACGAATATTTTTCTCAAGAAAAATTCAAACGAAGATAATAGGAAAAAAGAAAAATAAGTTTGAAAAAAATAATTACTTTTATGAGAGTACAGCTAAGAATATAATAACGATCGATTATCTATAATGCTTAAGAGTCCAATAAGACAAAAAGCGAATAATGGAAAAATGAGTTGAAAAGCAATTACCAATATTCATTTAATCGCCTTGATTAATTATTCTGGAACAGCCTTAGATTATCGCCGAGTTGAGTGAAATTTGAAAAGACTTGAAAAGTATTTTTAAGAACACGCAGATGAGGGATGCTAGAGAAAGAATTGATATATGACGCTTTGCTGAGTAAAAACGCCGCGTATTCGTACTTTTTACTATCCCCTATAGAGAGCATCTCGGCTCACGTATTCACGCTACGAAACAGCTGATACACAGATTTTCTGATACATCAGAAAATGTTCTCTCTTTCTCAGTTTCGCATTCTTTGTTTTCTTACTCGATATAAAAAAAAAAAATATCGTCCGGCATTACTTACGTCCGATTACATTTAATAAGCATCCCCCGTTCTTTTTTCCGCATTATCTGCCGTATCGTTAAACGACCGTTGGTCATCGATGCGTGCTTATCGATCGATGAAATTTCAAGGTGAACAGAGTCGAGATTCGACGCCGAAGAGTGGAAAATGAAAAATTTACCCCTTTATACGTTTTCGAAGAATCGCTTACCGGAAGCGAGTGGGTTACTGACCGACCGCGGGGCGCAGGGTGAGGCAGCGACTCGAGGAAGGAAGGGATCATACGTTCGTCTGTATGTGTGTCGACACGAGGAGGCTGGGTTATAGTTGTAGGGGCAGAAGGGTGTC